>NC_090445.1:868027801-868183801 GCF_031143425.1 Pleurodeles waltl | reverse complement strand
TTGAGAGGGGAAACAAGGAACCTGTGTTAGGATTCTTGGGAGATGGTCTGCCCATGATTTCTTTGCCCCGGTGCAGGACATTTTATAAGGTGTCTTGTGGTGGTTTTTCTAGACCTCATAATCCCAAAAGAGTGCCTGACATTTCGGCTGTAAGGACACTTCTAAAGAGTGTGCTTTTGATATTCTGGCAAGCGCATCCCCAACTGTGCACATCTATGCACCAAACATGGCAAATCCTTCATCCTGCAAAGCATCATATCATACTCAGAAGCTTTGAGATGGCGTGAGTATATTCATTTTGGGGTGAATACTCTTCCATGCTTCTCCCACCTGAGGACTGTGGATCTGTTGTTCTTCTTTCACATGTCCCTTCAAAGAGACAGAAGGCACACTCACTCTATCTCTCTGCAAGCATCTATGCTTTGACACTTTTATCTTGCAGTTTTCCTTCCAAAGCCCGCACCCCCTTCACCACAAATACAGGCCAACCATTCCTCAATGCTCATTCACTCTTGTCATTCCAGTCCGCCACTCTATAGGCTGATAAATAAACAACAAGAACAAGAAGTAGTTCAGAAACAGATTTAAATTCTCTCTGTAGATTTATCTTCAAACTGCTGCCCTCTAGTAATGCTACATGGCAACTGCAGCATAATAATAGGATTGAGAAAGGGGCTGTCCTATGCAAATAATGTTCTCCCATGATTACTTTGCTGAGCTTCCTCTGTGATGTTGTGATACGGCCTTCAAAACATGGGCTTCAGCAGATTTCCAAAGTTGCCAAACTGTCTTAGGCTAAGGGGTTTTCCACTCAAAGGCCTACATATAAGGACCCCACCCTCATTTAGCAGGGTCCAGAATTACCTGCAGTAATCCTCTATACAGAACTTGGGCGTTCGTGGGCTTATGGTAAAAGCTGCAGACTATGAATGGGGTGTTTAAAATCCCAGTCCCAAAGCCCTGGCCTGGCTGCACAGCACAGCACAGCACAGCAAAGCAAACGGATGGCACCCACCTCACACAATACAGCTTAGTTTTGCCCCTCTTTGGGCCTTATTTCTCTTCTCCAAAACACCAATTTGAGGAAAAAACCAATACATTGATTAATGAAGATAAGGCTTTGCTCCTATTGTAGCTACTTGAGCAAAAGGAGGGAGAGGGAAGGTGGGGTGGAGGGGGCAAGATTTCTAAATGTGGGCTAACAATGCAAACAAAAATACTTACATTATTCCTGAAATTGTTAAAGTAAAAATAACCTTTCGAAATAAAAAAAATCAAATGACTTATTTTTTTCCACCTAAAAGTACTTTGGAGGTGCTGGCTGGATTCGAACCCCTATATAGGGATAGCCTACTGCACCAGAGGCACTAGACCTTGCCACTGAGCCATAGCTCCTGGATGGGTTTTGACTGTGCCACAGAACCTATCAGCAACATAAAGGGTGTGATGTCATTGCTTATGGCTTCCACTGCACAGGACACTTCATATCCATGATATAGGGAAGTTTTGACAAGCTAAAGACATGGAAGCCAGTGTGGTCCAGTGGGTAAGTTCCTGACTTCCACCCAGACAACCAGGGTTCGAATCCCGGGCTCCGCACCAGGTGACTGATGGCGGCAAAGAAGAGGTAAGTCGGAGATGGCTGGTAAATTGGTAAGTAGTACATCTGTCTGTCTGTGTATAGAGCATGGCTGGACTTGTGAATGGTGGATTGCAAAGTGGTTGGTAAGTGTGTATGTGCAGAGAGAGCAAGGATAGGTGCAGTCTGTGTCAGAGGGCGGGAATAGAGGGAGCACATGAGGTGGAGGGCAGAGCAAGAAGAGCAGGCTAAGAGAGGTGCAGATAGAGGGGGAGTAGGCGGAGCCTAGGAGGATAGCAGGGGTGGTTGAGGAGAAGAGTGGGAAGGGTGAGAGAGGGGGAGTAGGGGGATAGCAGAGGTAGGTGGTGGGAGTTAGAGGAGAAAGGGGGACGTAGATGGAGCAGGGGGAGAGAGCAAGAGGGGGTGGTGTGGCAGTGATTCAGGAGAAGAAGGGGTGTAGGAGGAGTCTAGGCCAGTGCAGGAGAGGAAGCATAGGGCAGCGCAGCCCATGCTGGCAAACAAGCAGAGTGCCCCACCCACAAACGGGGTGATTACAAAGGAGGGGGGTTTTGGTGACGGAACCCATCATTTTTATGCCACCCCCCCCCCCAAGCTCCAGTGTGGTGGTAGTAAAGGGGAAGGGGGGGAGTAAATTTGGGGGTGCAGTGTCAAAAGGGGTGTTGGGGTGCATTATTACAGGGGTGCTAGGAGGCGCAGAATGATGCAGCATGTGTTTTTTCGGGAGTGCTATGTACTTTCTTGTTTATTGCGCCCTTTCTTTCGAGCGGGGGTACCACGAAAGGCTAGGGGCAAAGGGGGGAGTGGAGGACTTGGGGTTCAGGTTTCAGGCACTTTCTATTACCAGCCAAAAGGGAACCTCGCACACAGGCCTACTGTGGTTATGGTATTGAGAGGGGAAACAAGGAACCTGTGTTAGGATTCTTGGGAGATGGTCTGCCCATGATTTCTTTGCCCCGGTGCAGGACATGTTATAAGGTGTCTTGTGGTGGTTTTTCTAGACCTCATAATCCCAAAAGAGTGCCTGACATTTCGGCTGTAAGGACACTTCTAAAGAGTGTGCTTTTGATATTCTGGCAAGCGCATCCCCAACTGTGCACATCTATGCACCAAACATGGCAAATCCTTCATCCTGCAAAGCATCATATCATACTCAGAAGCTTTGAGATGGCGTGAGTATATTCATTTTGGGGTGAATACTCTTCCATGCTTCTCCCACCTGAGGACTGTGGATCTGTTGTTCTTCTTTCACATGTCCCTTCAAAGAGACAGAAGGCACACTCACTCTATCTCTCTGCAAGCATCTATGCTTTGACACTTTTATCTTGCAGTTTTCCTTCCAAAGCCCGCACCCCCTTCACCACAAATACAGGCCAACCATTCCTCAATGCTCATTCACTCTTGTCATTCCAGTCCGCCACTCTATAGGCTGATAAAAAAACAACAAGAACAAGAAGTAGTTCAGCAAACAGATTTAAAGTCTCTCTGTAGATTTATCTTCAAACTGCTGCCCTCTAGTAATGCTACATGGCAACTGCAGCATAATAATAGGATTGAGAAAGGGGCTGTCCTATGCAAATAATGTTCTCCCATGATTACTTTGCTGAGCTTCCTCTGTGATGTTGTGATACGGCCTTCAAAACATGGGCTTCAGCAGATTTCCAAAGTTGCCAAACTGTCTTAGGCTAAGGGGTTTTCCACTCAAAGGCCTACATATAAGGACCCCACCCTCATTTAGCAGGGTCCAGAATTACCTGCAGTAATCCTCTATACAGAACTTGGGCGTTCGTGGGCTTATGGTAAAAGCTGCAGACTATGAATGGGGTGTTTAAAATCCCAGTCCCAAAGCCCTGGCCTGGCTGCACAGCACAGCACAGCACAGCAAAGCAAAGCAAACGGATGGCACCCACCTCACACAATACAGCTTAGTTTTGCCCCTCTTTGGGCCTTATTTCTCTTCTCCAAAACACCAATTTGAGGAAAAAACCAATACATTGATTAATGAAGATAAGGCTTTGCTCCTATTGTAGCTACTTGAGCAAAAGGAGGGAGAGGGAAGGTGGGCTAGAGGGGGCAAGATTTCTAAATGTGGGCTAACAATGCAAACAAAAATACTTACATTATTCCTGAAATTGTTAAAGTAAAAATAACCTTTCGAAATAAAAAAAATCAAATGACTTATTTTTTTCCTCCTAAAAGTACTTTGGAGGCGCTGGCTGGATTCGAACCCCTATATAGGGATAGCCTACTGCACCAGAGGCACTAGACCTTGCCACTGAGCCATAGCTCCTGGATGGGTTTTGACTGTGCCACAGAACCTATCAGCAACATAAAGGTTGTGATGTCATTGCTTATGGCTTCCACTGCACAGGACACTTCATATCCATGATATAGGGAAGTTTTGACAAGCTAAAGACATGGAAGCCAGTGTGGTCCAGTGGGTAAGTTCCTGACTTCCACCCAGACAACCAGGGTTCGAATCCCGGGCTCCGCACCAGGTGACTGATGGCGGCAAAGAAGAGGTAAGTCGGAGATGGCTGGTAAATTGGTAAGTAGTACATCTGTCTGTCTGTCGGTCTGTCTGTGTATAGAGCATGGCTGGACTTGTGAATGGTGGATTGCAAAGTGGTTGGTAAGTGTGTATGTGCAGAGAGAGCAAGGATAGGTGCAGTCTGTGTCAGAGGGCGGGAATAGAGGGAGCACATGAGGTGGAGGGCGGAGCAAGAAGAGCAGGCTAAGAGAGGTGCAGATAGAGGGGGAGTAGGCGGAGCCTAGGAGGATAGCAGGGGTGGTTGAGGAGAAGAGTAAGAAGGGAAGGGTGAGAGAGGGGGAGTAGGGGGATAGCAGAGGTAGGTGGTGGGAGTTAGAGGAGAAAGGGGGACGTAGATGGAGCAGGGGGAGAGAGCAAGAGGGGGTGGTGTGGCAGTGATTCAGGAGAAGAAGGGGTGTAGGAGGAGTCTAGGCCAGTGCAGGAGAGGAAGCATAGGGCAGCGCAGCCCATGCTGGCAAACAAGCAGAGTGCCCCACCCACAAACGGGGTGATTACAAAGGAGGGGGGTTTTGGTGACGGACCCCATCGTTTTTATGCCACCCCCCCCAAGCTCCAGTGTGGTGGTAGTAAAGGGGAAGGGGGGGAGTAAATTTGGGGGTGCAGTGTCAAAAGGGGTGTTGGGGTGCATTATTACAGGGGTGCTAGGAGGCGCAGAATGATGCAGCATGTGTTTTTTCGGGAGTGCTATGTACTTTCTTGTTTATTGCGCCCTTTCTTTCGAGCGGGGGTACCACGAAAGGCTAGGGGCAAAGGGGGGAGTGGAGGACTTGGGGTTCAGGTTTCAGGCACTTTCTATTATCAGCCAAAAGGGAACCTCGCACACAGGCCTACTGTGGTTATGGTATTGAGAGGGGAAACAAGGAACCTGTGTTAGGATTCTTGGGAGATGGTCTGCCCATGATTTCTTTGCCCCGGTGCAGGACATGTTATAAGGTGTCTTGTGGTGGTTTTTCTAGACCTCATAATCCCAAAAGAGTGCCTGACATTTCGGCTGTAAGGACACTTCTAAAGAGTGTGCTTTTGATATTCTGGCAAGCGCCTCCCCAACTGTGCACATCTATGCACCAAACATGGCAAATCCTTCATCCTGCAAAGCATCATATCATACTCAGAAGCTTTGAGATGGCGTGAGTATATTCATTTTGGGGTGAATACTCTTCCATGCTTCTCCCACCTGAGGACTGTGGATCTGTTGTTCTTCTTTCACATGTCCCTTCAAAGAGACAGAAGGCACACTCACTCTATCTCTCTGCAAGCATCTATGCTTTGACACTTTTATCTTGCAGTTTTCCTTCCAAAGCCCGCACCCCCTTCACCACAAATACAGGCCAACCATTCCTCAATGCTCATTCACTCTTGTCATTCCAGTCCGCCACTCTATAGGCTGATAAAAAAACAACAAGAACAAGAAGTAGTTCAGCAAACAGATTTAAAGTCTCTCTGTAGATTTATCTTCAAACTGCTGCCCTCTAGTAATGCTACATGGCAACTGCAGCATAATAATAGGATTGAGAAAGGGGCTGTCCTATGCAAATAATGTTCTCCCATGATTACTTTGCTGAGCTTCCTCTGTGATGTTGTGATACGGCCATCAAAACATGGGCTTCAGCAGATTTCCAAAGTTGCCAAACTGTCTTAGGCTAAGGGGTTTTCCACTCAAAGGCCTACATATAAGGACCCCACCCTCATTTAGCAGGGTCCACAATTACCTGCAGTAATCCTCTATACAGAACTTGGGCGTTCGTGGGCTTATGGTAAAAGCTGCAGACTATGAATGGGGTGTTTAAAATCCCAGTCCCAAAGCCCTGGCCTGGCTGTACAGCACAGCACAGCACAGCACAGCACAGCACAGCAAAGCAAAGCAAAGCAAACGGTCGTTGTGCCTTATTTCTCTTCTCCAAAACACCAATTTGAGGAAAAAACCAATACATTGATTAATGAAGATAAGGCTTTGCTCCTATTGTAGCTACTTGAGCAAAAGGAGGGAGAGGGAAGGTGTGGTGGAGGGGGCAAGATTTCTAAATGTGGGCTAACAATGCAAACAAAAATACTTACATTATTCCTGAAATTGTTAAAGTAAAAATAACCTTTCGAAATAAAAAAAATCAAATGACGCTGGCTGGATTCAAACCCCTATATAGGGATAGCCTACTGCAGCAGAGGCACTAGACCTTGCCACTGAGCCATAGCTCCTGGATGGGTTTTGACTGTGCCACAGAACCTATCAGCAACATAAAGGTTGTGATGTCATTGCTTATGGCTTCCACTGCACAGGACACTTCATATCCATGATATAGGGAAGTTTTGACAAGCTAAAGACATGGAAGCCAGTGTGGTCCAGTGGGTAAGTTCCTGACTTCCACCCAGACAACCAGGGTTCGAATCCCGGGCTCCGCACCAGGTGACTGATGGCGGCAAAGAAGAGGTAAGTCGGAGATGGATGGTAAATTGGTAAGTAGTACATCTGTCTGTCTGTCTGTCTGTGTATAGAGCATGGCTGGACTTGTGAATGGTGGATTGCAAAGTGGTTGGTAAGTGTGTATGTGCAGAGAGAGCAAGGATAGGTGTAGTCTGTGTCAGAGTGCGGGAATAGAGGGAGCACATGAGGTGGAGGGTGGAGCAAGAAGAGCAGGCTAAGAGAGGTGCAGATAGAGGGGGAGTAGGCGGAGCCTAGGAGGATAGCAGGGGTGGTTGAGGAGAAGAGTAAGAAGGGGAGGGGGAGTAGGGGGATAGCAGAGGTAGGTGGTGGGAGTTAGAGGAGAAAGGGGGACGTAGATGGAGCAGGGGGAGAGAGCAAGAGGGGGTGGTGTGGCAGTGATTCAGGAGAAGAAGGGGTGTAGGAGGAGTCTAGGCCAGTGCAGGAGAGGAAGCATAGGGCAGCGCAGCCCATGCTGGCAAACAAGCAGAGTGCCCCACCCACAAACAGGGTGATTACAAAGGAGGGGGGTTTTGGTGACGGACCCCATCATTTTTATGCCACCCCCCCCAAGCTCCAGTGTGGTGGTAGTAAAGGGGAAGGGGGGGAGTAAATTTGGGGGTGCAGTGTCAAAAGGGGTGTTGGGGTGCATTATTACAGGGGTGCTAGGAGGCGCAGAATGATGCAGCATGTGTTTTTTCGGGAGTGCTATGTACTTTCTTGTTTATTGCGCCGATTCTTATGAGCGGGGGAACCACGAAAGGCTAGGGGCAAAGGGGGGAGTGGAGGACTTGGGGTTCAGGTTTCAGGCACTTTCTATTACCAGCCAAAAGGGAACCTCGCACACAGGCCTACTGTGGTTATGGTATTGAGAGGGGAAACAAGGAACCTGTGTTAGGATTCTTGGGAGATGGTCTGCCCATGATTTCTTTGCCCCGGTGCAGGACATGTTATAAGGTGTCTTGTGGTGGTTTTTCTAGACCTCATAATCCCAAAAGAGTGCCTGACATTTCGGCTGTAAGGACACTTCTAAAGAGTGTGCTTTTGATATTCTGGCAAGCGCATCCCCAACTGTGCACATCTATGCACCAAACATGGCAAATCCTTCATCCTGCAAAGCATCATATCATACTCAGAAGCTTTGAGATGGCGTGAGTATATTCATTTTGGGGTGAATACTCTTCCATGCTTCTCCCACCTGAGGACTGTGGATCTGTTGTTCTTCTTTCACATGTCCCTTCAAAGAGACAGAAGGCACACTCACTCTATCTCTCTGCAAGCATCTATGCTTTGACACTTTTATCTTGCAGTTTTCCTTCCAAAGCCCGCACCCCCTTCACCACAAATACAGGCCAACCATTCCTCAATGCTCATTCACTCTTGTCATTCCAGTCCGCCACTCTATAGGCTGATAAAAAAACAACAAGAACAAGAAGTAGTTCAGCAAACAGATTTAAAGTCTCTCTGTAGATTTATCTTCAAACTGCTGCCCTCTAGTAATGCTACATGGCAACTGCAGCATAATAATAGGATTGAGAAAGGGGCTGTCCTATGCAAATAATGTTCTCCCATGATTACTTTGCTGAGCTTCCTCTGTGATGTTGTGATACGGCCTTCAAAACATGGGCTTCAGCAGATTTCCAAAGTTGCCAAACTGTCTTAGGCTAAGGGGTTTTCCACTCAAAGGCCTACATATAAGGACCCCACCCTCATTTAGCAGGGTCCAGAATTGCCTGCAGTAATCCTCTATACAGAACTTGGGCGTTCGTGGGCTTATGGTAAAAGCTGCAGACTATGAATGGGGTGTTTAAAATCCCAGTCCCAAAGCCCTGGCCTGGCTGCACAGCACAGCACAGCACAGCAAAGCAAACGGATGGCACCCACCTCACACAATACAGCTTAGTTTTGCCCCTCTTTGGGCCTTTTTTCTCTTCTCCAAAACACCAATTTGAGGAAAAAACCAATACATTGATTAATGAAGATAAGGCTTTGCTCCTATTGTAGCTACTTGAGCAAAAGGAGGGAGAGGGAAGGTGGGGTGGAGGGGGCAAGATTTCGAAATGTGGGCTAACAATGCAAACAAAAATACTTACATTATTCCTGAAATTGTTAAAGTAAAAATAACCTTTCGAAATAAAAAAAATCAAATGACTTATTTTTTTCCACCTAAAAGTACTTTGGAGGCGCTGGCTGGATTCGAACCCCTATATAGGGATAGCCTACTGCACCAGAGGCACTAGACCTTGCCACTGAGCCATAGCTCCTGGATGGGTTTTGACTGTGCCACAGAACCTATCAGCAACATAAAGGTTGTGATGTCATTGCTTATGGCTTCCACTGCACAGGACACTTCATATCCATGATATAGGGAAGTTTTGACAAGCTAAAGACATGGAAGCCAGTGTGGTCCAGTGGGTAAGTTCCTGACTTCCACCCAGACAACCAGGGTTCGAATCCCGGGCTTCGCACCAGGTGACTGATGGCGGCAAAGAAGAGGTAAGTCGGAGATGGCTGGTAAATTGGTAAGTAGCACATCTGTCTGTCTGTGTATAGAGCATGGCTGGACTTGTGAATGGTGGATTGCAAAGTGGTTGGTAAGTGTGTATGTGCAGAGAGAGCAAGGATAGGTGCAGTCTGTGTCAGAGGGCGGGAATAGAGGGAGCACATGAGGTGGAGGGCGGAGCAAGAAGAGCAGGCTAAGAGAGGTGCAGATAGAGGGGGAGTAGGCGGAGCCTAGGAGGATAGCAGGGGTGGTTGAGGAGAAGAGTAAGAAGGGGAGGGGGAGTAGGGGGATAGCAGAGGTAGGTGGTGGGAGTTAGAGGAGAAAGGGGGACGTAGATGGAGCAGGGGGAGAGAGCAAGAGGGGGTGGTGTGGCAGTGATTCAGGAGAAGAAGGGGTGTAGGAGGAGTCTAGGCCAGTGCAGGAGAGGAAGCATAGGGCAGCGCAGCCCATGCTGGCAAACAAGCAGAGTGCCCCACCCACAAACGGGGTGATTACAAAGGAGGGGGGTTTTGGTGACGGACCCCATCATTTTTATGCCACCCCCCCCCCCCAAGCTCCAGTGTGGTGGTAGTAAAGGGGAAGGGGGGGGAGTAAATTTGGGGGTGCAGTGTCAAAAGGGGTGTTGGGGTGCATTATTACAGGGGTGCTAGGAGGCGCAGAATGATGCAGCATGTGTTTTTTCGGGAGTGCTATGTACTTTCTTGTTTATTGCGCCCTTTCTTTCGAGCGGGGGTACCACGAAAGGCTAGGGGCAAAGGGGGGAGTGGAGGACTTGGGGTTCAGGTTTCAGGCACTTTCTATTACCAGCCAAAAGGGAACCTCGCACACAGGCCTACTGTGGTTATGGTATTGAGAGGGGAAACAAGGAACCTGTGTTAGGATTCTTGGGAGATGGTCTGCCCATGATTTCTTTGCCCCGGTGCAGGACATTTTATAAGGTGTCTTGTGGTGGTTTTTCTAGACCTCATAATCCCAAAAGAGTGCCTGACATTTCGGCTGTAAGGACACTTCTAAAGAGTGTGCTTTTGATATTCTGGCAAGCGCATCCCCAACTGTGCACATCTATGCACCAAACATGGCAAATCCTTCATCCTGCAAAGCATCATATCATACTCAGAAGCTTTGAGATGGCGTGAGTATATTCATTTTGGGGTGAATACTCTTCCATGCTTCTCCCACCTGAGGACTGTGGATCTGTTGTTCTTCTTTCACATGTCCCTTCAAAGAGACAGAAGGCACACTCACTCTATCTCTCTGCAAGCATCTATGCTTTGACACTTTTATCTTGCAGTTTTCCTTCCAAAGCCCGCACCCCCTTCACCACAAATACAGGCCAACCATTCCTCAATGCTCATTCACTCTTGTCATTCCAGTCCGCCACTCTATAGGCTGATAAATAAACAACAAGAACAAGAAGTAGTTCAGAAACAGATTTAAATTCTCTCTGTAGATTTATCTTCAAACTGCTGCCCTCTAGTAATGCTACATGGCAACTGCAGCATAATAATAGGATTGAGAAAGGGGCTGTCCTATGCAAATAATGTTCTCCCATGATTACTTTGCTGAGCTTCCTCTGTGATGTTGTGATACGGCCTTCAAAACATGGGCTTCAGCAGATTTCCAAAGTTGCCAAACTGTCTTAGGCTAAGGGGTTTTCCACTCAAAGGCCTACATATAAGGACCCCACCCTCATTTAGCAGGGTCCAGAATTACCTGCAGTAATCCTCTATACAGAACTTGGGCGTTCGTGGGCTTATGGTAAAAGCTGCAGACTATGAATGGGGTGTTTAAAATCCCAGTCCCAAAGCCCTGGCCTGGCTGCACAGCACAGCACAGCACAGCAAAGCAAACGGATGGCACCCACCTCACACAATACAGCTTAGTTTTGCCCCTCTTTGGGCCTTATTTCTCTTCTCCAAAACACCAATTTGAGGAAAAAACCAATACATTGATTAATGAAGATAAGGCTTTGCTCCTATTGTAGCTACTTGAGCAAAAGGAGGGAGAGGGAAGGTGGGGTGGAGGGGGCAAGATTTCTAAATGTGGGCTAACAATGCAAACAAAAATACTTACATTATTCCTGAAATTGTTAAAGTAAAAATAACCTTTCGAAATAAAAAAAATCAAATGACTTATTTTTTTCCACCTAAAAGTACTTTGGAGGTGCTGGCTGGATTCGAACCCCTATATAGGGATAGCCTACTGCACCAGAGGCACTAGACCTTGCCACTGAGCCATAGCTCCTGGATGGGTTTTGACTGTGCCACAGAACCTATCAGCAACATAAAGGGTGTGATGTCATTGCTTATGGCTTCCACTGCACAGGACACTTCATATCCATGATATAGGGAAGTTTTGACAAGCTAAAGACATGGAAGCCAGTGTGGTCCAGTGGGTAAGTTCCTGACTTCCACCCAGACAACCAGGGTTCGAATCCCGGGCTCCGCACCAGGTGACTGATGGCGGCAAAGAAGAGGTAAGTCGGAGATGGCTGGTAAATTGGTAAGTAGTACATCTGTCTGTCTGTGTATAGAGCATGGCTGGACTTGTGAATGGTGGATTGCAAAGTGGTTGGTAAGTGTGTATGTGCAGAGAGAGCAAGGATAGGTGCAGTCTGTGTCAGAGGGCGGGAATAGAGGGAGCACATGAGGTGGAGGGCAGAGCAAGAAGAGCAGGCTAAGAGAGGTGCAGATAGAGGGGGAGTAGGCGGAGCCTAGGAGGATAGCAGGGGTGGTTGAGGAGAAGAGTGGGAAGGGTGAGAGAGGGGGAGTAGGGGGATAGCAGAGGTAGGTGGTGGGAGTTAGAGGAGAAAGGGGGACGTAGATGGAGCAGGGGGAGAGAGCAAGAGGGGGTGGTGTGGCAGTGATTCAGGAGAAGAAGGGGTGTAGGAGGAGTCTAGGCCAGTGCAGGAGAGGAAGCATAGGGCAGCGCAGCCCATGCTGGCAAACAAGCAGAGTGCCCCACCCACAAACGGGGTGATTACAAAGGAGGGGGGTTTTGGTGACGGAACCCATCATTTTTATGCCACCCCCCCCCCCAAGCTCCAGTGTGGTGGTAGTAAAGGGGAAGGGGGGGAGTAAATTTGGGGGTGCAGTGTCAAAAGGGGTGTTGGGGTGCATTATTACAGGGGTGCTAGGAGGCGCAGAATGATGCAGCATGTGTTTTTTCGGGAGTGCTATGTACTTTCTTGTTTATTGCGCCCTTTCTTTCGAGCGGGGGTACCACGAAAGGCTAGGGGCAAAGGGGGGAGTGGAGGACTTGGGGTTCAGGTTTCAGGCACTTTCTATTACCAGCCAAAAGGGAACCTCGCACACAGGCCTACTGTGGTTATGGTATTGAGAGGGGAAACAAGGAACCTGTGTTAGGATTCTTGGGAGATGGTCTGCCCATGATTTCTTTGCCCCGGTGCAGGACATGTTATAAGGTGTCTTGTGGTGGTTTTTCTAGACCTCATAATCCCAAAAGAGTGCCTGACATTTCGGCTGTAAGGACACTTCTAAAGAGTGTGCTTTTGATATTCTGGCAAGCGCATCCCCAACTGTGCACATCTATGCACCAAACATGGCAAATCCTTCATCCTGCAAAGCATCATATCATACTCAGAAGCTTTGAGATGGCGTGAGTATATTCATTTTGGGGTGAATACTCTTCCATGCTTCTCCCACCTGAGGACTGTGGATCTGTTGTTCTTCTTTCACATGTCCCTTCAAAGAGACAGAAGGCACACTCACTCTATCTCTCTGCAAGCATCTATGCTTTGACACTTTTATCTTGCAGTTTTCCTTCCAAAGCCCGCACCCCCTTCACCACAAATACAGGCCAACCATTCCTCAATGCTCATTCACTCTTGTCATTCCAGTCCGCCACTCTATAGGCTGATAAAAAAACAACAAGAACAAGAAGTAGTTCAGCAAACAGATTTAAAGTCTCTCTGTAGATTTATCTTCAAACTGCTGCCCTCTAGTAATGCTACATGGCAACTGCAGCATAATAATAGGATTGAGAAAGGGGCTGTCCTATGCAAATAATGTTCTCCCATGATTACTTTGCTGAGCTTCCTCTGTGATGTTGTGATACGGCCTTCAAAACATGGGCTTCAGCAGATTTCCAAAGTTGCCAAACTGTCTTAGGCTAAGGGGTTTTCCACTCAAAGGCCTACATATAAGGACCCCACCCTCATTTAGCAGGGTCCAGAATTACCTGCAGTAATCCTCTATACAGAACTTGGGCGTTCGTGGGCTTATGGTAAAAGCTGCAGACTATGAATGGGGTGTTTAAAATCCCAGTCCCAAAGCCCTGGCCTGGCTGCACAGCACAGCACAGCACAGCAAAGCAAAGCAAACGGATGGCACCCACCTCACACAATACAGCTTAGTTTTGCCCCTCTTTGGGCCTTATTTCTCTTCTCCAAAACACCAATTTGAGGAAAAAACCAATACATTGATTAATGAAGATAAGGCTTTGCTCCTATTGTAGCTACTTGAGCAAAAGGAGGGAGAGGGAAGGTGGGCTAGAGGGGGCAAGATTTCTAAATGTGGGCTAACAATGCAAACAAAAATACTTACATTATTCCTGAAATTGTTAAAGTAAAAATAACCTTTCGAAATAAAAAAAATCAAATGACTTATTTTTTTCCTCCTAAAAGTACTTTGGAGGCGCTGGCTGGATTCGAACCCCTATATAGGGATAGCCTACTGCACCAGAGGCACTAGACCTTGCCACTGAGCCATAGCTCCTGGATGGGTTTTGACTGTGCCACAGAACCTATCAGCAACATAAAGGTTGTGATGTCATTGCTTATGGCTTCCACTGCACAGGACACTTCATATCCATGATATAGGGAAGTTTTGACAAGCTAAAGACATGGAAGCCAGTGTGGTCCAGTGGGTAAGTTCCTGACTTCCACCCAGACAACCAGGGTTCGAATCCCGGGCTCCGCACCAGGTGACTGATGGCGGCAAAGAAGAGGTAAGTCGGAGATGGCTGGTAAATTGGTAAGTAGTACATCTGTCTGTCTGTCGGTCTGTCTGTGTATAGAGCATGGCTGGACTTGTGAATGGTGGATTGCAAAGTGGTTGGTAAGTGTGTATGTGCAGAGAGAGCAAGGATAGGTGCAGTCTGTGTCAGAGGGCGGGAATAGAGGGAGCACATGAGGTGGAGGGCGGAGCAAGAAGAGCAGGCTAAGAGAGGTGCAGATAGAGGGGGAGTAGGCGGAGCCTAGGAGGATAGCAGGGGTGGTTGAGGAGAAGAGTAAGAAGGGAAGGGTGAGAGAGGGGGAGTAGGGGGATAGCAGAGGTAGGTGGTGGGAGTTAGAGGAGAAAGGGGGACGTAGATGGAGCAGGGGGAGAGAGCAAGAGGGGGTGGTGTGGCAGTGATTCAGGAGAAGAAGGGGTGTAGGAGGAGTCTAGGCCAGTGCAGGAGAGGAAGCATAGGGCAGCGCAGCCCATGCTGGCAAACAAGCAGAGTGCCCCACCCACAAACGGGGTGATTACAAAGGAGGGGGGTTTTGGTGACGGACCCCATCGTTTTTATGCCACCCCCCCCAAGCTCCAGTGTGGTGGTAGTAAAGGGGAAGGGGGGGAGTAAATTTGGGGGTGCAGTGTCAAAAGGGGTGTTGGGGTGCATTATTACAGGGGTGCTAGGAGGCGCAGAATGATGCAGCATGTGTTTTTTCGGGAGTGCTATGTACTTTCTTGTTTATTGCGCCCTTTCTTTCGAGCGGGGGTACCACGAAAGGCTAGGGGCAAAGGGGGGAGTGGAGGACTTGGGGTTCAGGTTTCAGGCACTTTCTATTATCAGCCAAAAGGGAACCTCGCACACAGGCCTACTGTGGTTATGGTATTGAGAGGGGAAACAAGGAACCTGTGTTAGGATTCTTGGGAGATGGTCTGCCCATGATTTCTTTGCCCCGGTGCAGGACATGTTATAAGGTGTCTTGTGGTGGTTTTTCTAGACCTCATAATCCCAAAAGAGTGCCTGACATTTCGGCTGTAAGGACACTTCTAAAG
This sequence comes from Pleurodeles waltl, assembly GCF_031143425.1. Lineage (NCBI taxonomy): Eukaryota > Metazoa > Chordata > Amphibia > Caudata > Salamandridae > Pleurodeles > Pleurodeles waltl. The sequence goes on along the minus strand of NC_090445.1, from coordinate 868,168,726 downwards.
AGTGTGCTTTTGATATTCTGGCAAGCGCCTCCCCAACTGTGCACATCTATGCACCAAACATGGCAAATCCTTCATCCTGCAAAGCATCATATCATACTCAGAAGCTTTGAGATGGCGTGAGTATATTCATTTTGGGGTGAATACTCTTCCATGCTTCTCCCACCTGAGGACTGTGGATCTGTTGTTCTTCTTTCACATGTCCCTTCAAAGAGACAGAAGGCACACTCACTCTATCTCTCTGCAAGCATCTATGCTTTGACACTTTTATCTTGCAGTTTTCCTTCCAAAGCCCGCACCCCCTTCACCACAAATACAGGCCAACCATTCCTCAATGCTCATTCACTCTTGTCATTCCAGTCCGCCACTCTATAGGCTGATAAAAAAACAACAAGAACAAGAAGTAGTTCAGCAAACAGATTTAAAGTCTCTCTGTAGATTTATCTTCAAACTGCTGCCCTCTAGTAATGCTACATGGCAACTGCAGCATAATAATAGGATTGAGAAAGGGGCTGTCCTATGCAAATAATGTTCTCCCATGATTACTTTGCTGAGCTTCCTCTGTGATGTTGTGATACGGCCATCAAAACATGGGCTTCAGCAGATTTCCAAAGTTGCCAAACTGTCTTAGGCTAAGGGGTTTTCCACTCAAAGGCCTACATATAAGGACCCCACCCTCATTTAGCAGGGTCCACAATTACCTGCAGTAATCCTCTATACAGAACTTGGGCGTTCGTGGGCTTATGGTAAAAGCTGCAGACTATGAATGGGGTGTTTAAAATCCCAGTCCCAAAGCCCTGGCCTGGCTGTACAGCACAGCACAGCACAGCACAGCACAGCACAGCAAAGCAAAGCAAAGCAAAGCAAACGGTCGTTGTGCCTTATTTCTCTTCTCCAAAACACCAATTTGAGGAAAAAACCAATACATTGATTAATGAAGATAAGGCTTTGCTCCTATTGTAGCTACTTGAGCAAAAGGAGGGAGAGGGAAGGTGTGGTGGAGGGGGCAAGATTTCTAAATGTGGGCTAACAATGCAAACAAAAATACTTACATTATTCCTGAAATTGTTAAAGTAAAAATAACCTTTCGAAATAAAAAAAATCAAATGACGCTGGCTGGATTCAAACCCCTATATAGGGATAGCCTACTGCAGCAGAGGCACTAGACCTTGCCACTGAGCCATAGCTCCTGGATGGGTTTTGACTGTGCCACAGAACCTATCAGCAACATAAAGGTTGTGATGTCATTGCTTATGGCTTCCACTGCACAGGACACTTCATATCCATGATATAGGGAAGTTTTGACAAGCTAAAGACATGGAAGCCAGTGTGGTCCAGTGGGTAAGTTCCTGACTTCCACCCAGACAACCAGGGTTCGAATCCCGGGCTCCGCACCAGGTGACTGATGGCGGCAAAGAAGAGGTAAGTCGGAGATGGATGGTAAATTGGTAAGTAGTACATCTGTCTGTCTGTCTGTCTGTGTATAGAGCATGGCTGGACTTGTGAATGGTGGATTGCAAAGTGGTTGGTAAGTGTGTATGTGCAGAGAGAGCAAGGATAGGTGTAGTCTGTGTCAGAGTGCGGGAATAGAGGGAGCACATGAGGTGGAGGGTGGAGCAAGAAGAGCAGGCTAAGAGAGGTGCAGATAGAGGGGGAGTAGGCGGAGCCTAGGAGGATAGCAGGGGTGGTTGAGGAGAAGAGTAAGAAGGGGAGGGGGAGTAGGGGGATAGCAGAGGTAGGTGGTGGGAGTTAGAGGAGAAAGGGGGACGTAGATGGAGCAGGGGGAGAGAGCAAGAGGGGGTGGTGTGGCAGTGATTCAGGAGAAGAAGGGGTGTAGGAGGAGTCTAGGCCAGTGCAGGAGAGGAAGCATAGGGCAGCGCAGCCCATGCTGGCAAACAAGCAGAGTGCCCCACCCACAAACAGGGTGATTACAAAGGAGGGGGGTTTTGGTGACGGACCCCATCATTTTTATGCCACCCCCCCCAAGCTCCAGTGTGGTGGTAGTAAAGGGGAAGGGGGGGAGTAAATTTGGGGGTGCAGTGTCAAAAGGGGTGTTGGGGTGCATTATTACAGGGGTGCTAGGAGGCGCAGAATGATGCAGCATGTGTTTTTTCGGGAGTGCTATGTACTTTCTTGTTTATTGCGCCGATTCTTATGAGCGGGGGAACCACGAAAGGCTAGGGGCAAAGGGGGGAGTGGAGGACTTGGGGTTCAGGTTTCAGGCACTTTCTATTACCAGCCAAAAGGGAACCTCGCACACAGGCCTACTGTGGTTATGGTATTGAGAGGGGAAACAAGGAACCTGTGTTAGGATTCTTGGGAGATGGTCTGCCCATGATTTCTTTGCCCCGGTGCAGGACATGTTATAAGGTGTCTTGTGGTGGTTTTTCTAGACCTCATAATCCCAAAAGAGTGCCTGACATTTCGGCTGTAAGGACACTTCTAAAGAGTGTGCTTTTGATATTCTGGCAAGCGCATCCCCAACTGTGCACATCTATGCACCAAACATGGCAAATCCTTCATCCTGCAAAGCATCATATCATACTCAGAAGCTTTGAGATGGCGTGAGTATATTCATTTTGGGGTGAATACTCTTCCATGCTTCTCCCACCTGAGGACTGTGGATCTGTTGTTCTTCTTTCACATGTCCCTTCAAAGAGACAGAAGGCACACTCACTCTATCTCTCTGCAAGCATCTATGCTTTGACACTTTTATCTTGCAGTTTTCCTTCCAAAGCCCGCACCCCCTTCACCACAAATACAGGCCAACCATTCCTCAATGCTCATTCACTCTTGTCATTCCAGTCCGCCACTCTATAGGCTGATAAAAAAACAACAAGAACAAGAAGTAGTTCAGCAAACAGATTTAAAGTCTCTCTGTAGATTTATCTTCAAACTGCTGCCCTCTAGTAATGCTACATGGCAACTGCAGCATAATAATAGGATTGAGAAAGGGGCTGTCCTATGCAAATAATGTTCTCCCATGATTACTTTGCTGAGCTTCCTCTGTGATGTTGTGATACGGCCTTCAAAACATGGGCTTCAGCAGATTTCCAAAGTTGCCAAACTGTCTTAGGCTAAGGGGTTTTCCACTCAAAGGCCTACATATAAGGACCCCACCCTCATTTAGCAGGGTCCAGAATTGCCTGCAGTAATCCTCTATACAGAACTTGGGCGTTCGTGGGCTTATGGTAAAAGCTGCAGACTATGAATGGGGTGTTTAAAATCCCAGTCCCAAAGCCCTGGCCTGGCTGCACAGCACAGCACAGCACAGCAAAGCAAACGGATGGCACCCACCTCACACAATACAGCTTAGTTTTGCCCCTCTTTGGGCCTTTTTTCTCTTCTCCAAAACACCAATTTGAGGAAAAAACCAATACATTGATTAATGAAGATAAGGCTTTGCTCCTATTGTAGCTACTTGAGCAAAAGGAGGGAGAGGGAAGGTGGGGTGGAGGGGGCAAGATTTCGAAATGTGGGCTAACAATGCAAACAAAAATACTTACATTATTCCTGAAATTGTTAAAGTAAAAATAACCTTTCGAAATAAAAAAAATCAAATGACTTATTTTTTTCCACCTAAAAGTACTTTGGAGGCGCTGGCTGGATTCGAACCCCTATATAGGGATAGCCTACTGCACCAGAGGCACTAGACCTTGCCACTGAGCCATAGCTCCTGGATGGGTTTTGACTGTGCCACAGAACCTATCAGCAACATAAAGGTTGTGATGTCATTGCTTATGGCTTCCACTGCACAGGACACTTCATATCCATGATATAGGGAAGTTTTGACAAGCTAAAGACATGGAAGCCAGTGTGGTCCAGTGGGTAAGTTCCTGACTTCCACCCAGACAACCAGGGTTCGAATCCCGGGCTCCGCACCAGGTGACTGATGGCGGCAAAGAAGAGGTAAGTCGGAGATGGCTGGTAAATTGGTAAGTAGCACATCTGTCTGTCTGTCTGTGTATAGAGCATGGCTGGACTTGTGAATGGTGGATTGCAAAGTGGTTGGTAAGTGTGTATGTGCAGAGAGAGCAAGGATAGGTGCAGTCTGTGTCAGAGGGCGGGAATAGAGGGAGCACATGAGGTGGAGGGCGGAGCAAGAAGAGCAGGCTAAGAGAGGTGCAGATAGAGGGGGAGTAGGCGGAGCCTAGGAGGATAGCAGGGGTGGTTGAGGAGAAGAGTAAGAAGGGGAGGGGGAGTAGGGGGATAGCAGAGGTAGGTGGTGGGAGTTAGAGGAGAAAGGGGGACGTAGATGGAGCAGGGGGAGAGAGCAAGAGGGGGTGGTGTGGCAGTGATTCAGGAGAAGAAGGGGTGTAGGAGGAGTCTAGGCCAGTGCAGGAGAGGAAGCATAGGGCAGCGCAGCCCATGCTGGCAAACAAGCAGAGTGCCCCACCCACAAACGGGGTGATTACAAAGGAGGGGGGTTTTGGTGACGGACCCCATCATTTTTATGCCACCCCCCCCCCCCAAGCTCCAGTGTGGTGGTAGTAAAGGGGAAGGGGGGGGAGTAAATTTGGGGGTGCAGTGTCAAAAGGGGTGTTGGGGTGCATTATTACAGGGGTGCTAGGAGGCGCAGAATGATGCAGCATGTGTTTTTTCGGGAGTGCTATGTACTTTCTTGTTTATTGCGCCCTTTCTTTCGAGCGGGGGTACCACGAAAGGCTAGGGGCAAAGGGGGGAGTGGAGGACTTGGGGTTCAGGTTTCAGGCACTTTCTATTACCAGCCAAAAGGGAACCTCGCACACAGGCCTACTGTGGTTATGGTATTGAGAGGGGAAACAAGGAACCTGTGTTAGGATTCTTGGGAGATGGTCTGCCCATGATTTCTTTGCCCCGGTGCAGGACATGTTATAAGGTGTCTTGTGGTGGTTTTTCTAGACCTCATAATCCCAAAAGAGTGCCTGACATTTCGGCTGTAAGGACACTTCTAAAGAGTGTGCTTTTGATATTCTGGCAAGCGCATCCCCAACTGTGCACATCTATGCACCAAACATGGCAAATCCTTCATCCTGCAAAGCATCATATCATACTCAGAAGCTTTGAGATGGCGTGAGTATATTCATTTTGGGGTGAATACTCTTCCATGCTTCTCCCACCTGAGGACTGTGGATCTGTTGTTCTTCTTTCACATGTCCCTTCAAAGAGACAGAAGGCACACTCACTCTATCTCTCTGCAAGCATCTATGCTTTGACACTTTTATCTTGCAGTTTTCCTTCCAAAGCCCGCACCCCCTTCACCACAAATACAGGCCAACCATTCCTCAATGCTCATTCACTCTTGTCATTCCAGTCCGCCACTCTATAGGCTGATAAAAAAACAACAAGAACAAGAAGTAGTTCAGCAAACAGATTTAAAGTCTCTCTGTAGATTTATCTTCAAACTGCTGCCCTCTAGTAATGCTACATGGCAACTGCAGCATAATAATAGGATTGAGAAAGGGGCTGTCCTATGCAAATAATGTTCTCCCATGATTACTTTGCTGAGCTTCCTCTGTGATGTTGTGATACGGCCTTCAAAACATGGGCTTCAGCAGATTTCCAAAGTTGCCAAACTGTCTTAGGCTAAGGGGTTTTCCACTCAAAGGCCTACATATAAGGACCCCACCCTCATTTAGCAGGGTCCAGAATTACCTGCAGTAATCCTCTATACAGAACTTGGGCGTTCGTGGGCTTATGGTAAAAGCTGCAGACTATGAATGGGGTGTTTAAAATCCCAGTCCCAAAGCCCTGGCCTGGCTGCACAGCACAGCACAGCAAAGCAAACGGATGGCACCCACCTCACACAATACAGCTTAGTTTTGCCCCTCTTTGGGCCTTATTTCTCTTCTCCAAAACACCAATTTGAGGAAAAAACCAATACATTGATTAATGAAGATAAGGCTTTGCTCCTATTGTAGCTACTTGAGCAAAAGGAGGGAGAGGGAAGGTGGGGTGGAGGGGGCAAGATTTCGAAATGTGGGCTAACAATGCAAACAAAAATACTTACATTATTCCTGAAATTGTTAAAGTAAAAATAACCTTTCGAAATAAAAAAAATCAAATGACTTATTTTTTTCCACCTAAAAGTACTTTGGAGGCGCTGGCTGGATTCGAACCCCTATATAGGGATAGCCTACTGCAGCAGAGGCACTAGACCTTGCCACTGAGCCATAGCTCCTGGATGGGTTTTGACTGTGCCACAGAACCTATCAGCAACATAAAGGTTGTGATGTCATTGCTTATGGCTTCCACTGCACAGGACACTTCATATCCATGATATAGGGAAGTTTTGACAAGCTAAAGACATGGAAGCCAGTGTGGTCCAGTGGGTAAGTTCCTGACTTCCACCCAGACAACCAGGGTTCGAATCCCGGGCTCCGCACCAGGTGACTGATGGCGGCAAAGAAGAGGTAAGTCGGAGATGGCTGGTAAATTGGTAAGTAGTACATCTGTCTGTCTGTCTGTGTATAGAGCATGGCTGGACTTGTGAATGGTGGATTGCAAAGTGGTTGGTAAGTGTGTATGTGCAGAGAGAGCAAGGATAGGTGCAGTCTGTGTCAGAGGGCGGGAATAGTGGGAGCACATGAGGTGGAGGGCGGAGCAAGAAGAGCAGGCTAAGAGAGGTGCAGATAGAGGGGGAGTAGGCGGAGCCTAGGAGGATAGCAGGGGTGGTTGAGGAGAAGAGTAAGAAGGGAAGGGTGAGAGAGGGGGAGTAGGGGGATAGCAGAGGTAGGTGGTGGGAGTTAGAGGAGAAAGGGGGACGTAGATGGAGCAGGGGGAGAGAGCAAGAGGGGGTGGTGTGGCAGTGATTCAGGAGAAGAAGGGGTGTAGGAGGAGTCTAGTCCAGGAGAGGAAGCATAGGGCAGCGCAGCCCATGCTGGCAAACAAGCAGAGTGCCCCACCCACAAACGGGGTGATTCCAAAGGAGGGGGGTTTTGGTGACGGACCCCATCATTTTTATGCCACCCCCCCCCAAGCTCCAGTGTGGTGGTAGTAAAGGGGAAGGGGGGGAGTAAATTTGGGGGTGCAGTGTCAAAAGGGGTGTTGGGGTGCATTATTACAGGGGTGCTAGGAGGCGCAGAATGATGCAGCATGTGTTTTTTCGGGAGTGCTATGTACTTTCTTGTTTATTGCGCCCTTTCTTTCGAGCGGGGGTACCACGAAAGGCTAGGGGCAAAGGGGGGAGTGGAGGACTTGGGGTTCAGGTTTCAGGCACTTTCTATTACCAGCCAAAAGGGAACCTCGCACACAGGCCTACTGTGGTTATGGTATTGAGAGGGGAAACAAGGAACCTGTGTTAGGATTCTTGGGAGATGGTCTGCCCATGATTTCTTTGCCCCGGTGCAGGACATGTTATAAGGTGTCTTGTGGTGGTTTTTCTAGACCTCATAATCCCAAAAGAGTGCCTGACATTTCGGCTGTAAGGACACTTCTAAAGAGTGTGCTTTTGATATTCTGGCAAGCGCATCCCCAACTGTGCACATCTATGCACCAAACATGGCAAATCCTTCATCCTGCAAAGCATCATATCATACTCAGAAGCTTTGAGATGGCGTGAGTATATTCATTTTGGGGTGAATACTCTTCCATGCTTCTCCCACCTGAGGACTGTGGATCTGTTGTTCTTCTTTCACATGTCCCTTCAAAGAGACAGAAGGCACACTCACTCTATCTTTCTGCAAGCATCTATGCTTTGACACTTTTATCTTGCAGTTTTCCTTCCAAAGCCCGCACCCCCTTCACCACAAATACAGGCCAACCATTCCTCAATGCTCATTCACTCTTGTCATTCCAGTCCGCCACTCTATAGGCTGATAAAAAAACAACAAGAACAAGAAGTAGTTCAGCAAGCAGATTTAAAGTCTCTCTGTAGATTTATCTTCAAACTGCTGCCCTCTAGTAATGCTACATGGCAACTGCAGCATAATAATAGGATTGAGAAAGGGGCTGTCCTATGCAAATAATGTTCTCCCATGATTACTTTGCTGAGCTTCCTCTGTGATGTTGTGATACGGCCTTCAAAACATGGGCTTCAGCAGATTTCCAAAGTTGCCAAACTGTCTTAGGCTAAGGGGTTTTCCACTCAAAGGCCTACATATAAGGACCCCACCCTCATTTAGCAGGGTCCAGAATTACCTGCAGTAATCCTCTATACAGAACTTGGGCGTTCGTGGGCTTATGGTAAAAGCTTCAGACTATGAATGGGGTGTTTAAAATCCCAGTCCCAAAGCCCTGGCCTGGCTGCACAGCACAGCACAGCACAGCACAGCACAGCACAGCAAAGCAAAGCAAACGGATGGCACCCACCTCACACAATACAGCTTAGTTTTGCCCCTCTTTGGGCCTTATTTCTCTTCTCCAAAACACCAATTTGAGGAAAAAACCAATACATTGATTAATGAAGATAAGGCTTTGCTCCTATTGTAGCTACTTGAGCAAAAGGAGGGAGAGGGAAGGTGGGGTGGAGGGGGCAAGATTTCTAAATGTGGGCTAACAATGCAAACAAAAATACTTACATTATTCCTGAAATTGTTAAAGTAAAAATAACCTTTCGAAATAAAAAAAATCAAATGACTTATTTTTTTCCACCTAAAAGTATTTTGGAGGCGCTGGGTGGATTCGAACCCCTATATAGGGATAGCCTACTGCACCAGAGGCACTAGACCTTGCCACTGACCCATAGCTCCTGGATGGGTTTTGACTGTGCCACAGAACCTATCAGCAACATAAAGGTTGTGATGTCATTGCTTATGGCTTTCACTGCACAGGACACTTCATATCCATGATATAGGGAAGTTTTGACAAGCTAAAGACATGGAAGCCAGTGTGGTCCAGTGGGTAAGTTCCTGACTTCTACCCAGACAACCAGGGTTCGAATCCCGGGCTCCGCACCAGGTGACTGATGGCGGCAAAGAAGAGGTAAGTCGGAGATGGCTGGTAAATTGGTAAGTAGTACATCTGTCTGTCTGTCTGTCTGTGTATAGAGCATGGCTGGACTTGTGAATGGTGGATTGCAAAGTGGTTGGTAAGTGTGTATGTGCAGAGAGAGCAAGGATAGGTGCAGGCTGTGTCAGAGGGCGGGAATAGAGGGAGCACATGAGGTGGAGGGCGGAGCAAGAAGAGCAGGCTAAGAGAGGTGCAGATAGAGGGGGAGTAGGCGGAGCCTAGGAGGATAGCAGGGGTGGTTGAGGAGAAGAGTAAGAAGGGAAGGGTGAGAGAGGGGGAGTAGGGGGATAGCAGAGGTAGGTGGTGGGAGTTAGAGGAGAAAGGGGGACGTAGATGGAGCAGGGGGAGAGAGCAAGAGGGGGTGGTGTGGCAGTGATTCAGGAGAAGAAGGGGTGTAGGAGGAGTCTAGGCCAGTGCACAAGAGGGGGTGCAGGAGAGGAAGCATAGGGCAGCGCAGCCCATGCTGGCAAACAAGCAGAGTGCCCCACCCACAAACAGGGTGATTACAAAGGAGGGGGGTTTTGGTGACGGACCCCATCATTTTTATGCTACCCCCCCCAAGCTCCAGTGTGGTGGTAGTAAAGGGGGAGTAAATTTGGGGGTGCAGTGTCAAAAGGGGTGTTGGGGTGCATTATTACAGGGGTGCTAGGAGGCGCAGAATGATGCAGCATGTGTTTTTTCGGGAGTGCTATGTACTTTCTTGTTTATTGCGCCCTTTCTTTCGAGCGGGGGTACCACGAAAGGCTAGGGGCAAAGGGGGGAGTGGAGGACTTGGGGTTCAGGTTTCAGGCACTTTCTATTACCAGCCAAAAGGGAACCTCGCACACAGGCCTACTGTGGTTATGGTATTGAGAGGGGAAACAAGGAACCTGTGTTAGGATTCTTGGGAGATGGTCTGCCCATGATTTCTTTGCCCCGGTGCAGGACATGTTATAAGGTGTCTTGTGGTGGTTTTTCTAGACCTCATAATCCCAAAAGAGTGCCTGACATTTCGGCTGTAAGGACACTTCTAAAGAGTGTGCTTTTGATATTCTGGCAAGCGCATCCCCAACTGTGCACATCTATGCACCAAACATGGCAAATCCTTCATCCTGCAAAGCATCATATCATACTCAGAAGCTTTGAGATGGCGTGAGTATATTCATTTTGGGGTGAATACTCTTCCATGCTTCTCCCACCTGAGGACTGTGGATCTGTTGTTCTTCTTTCACATGTCCCTTCAAAGAGACAGAAGGCACACTCACTCTATCTCTCTGCAAGCATCTATGCTTTGACACTTTTATCTTGCAGTTTTCCTTCCAAAGCCCGCACCCCCTTCACCACAAATACAGGCCAACCATTCCTCAATGCTCATTCACTCTTGTCATTCCAGTCCGCCACTCTATAGGCTGATAAAAAAACAACAAGAACAAGAAGTAGTTCAGCAAACAGATTTAAAGTCTCTCTGTAGATTTATCTTCAAACTGCTGCCCTCTAGTAATGCTACATGGCAACTGCAGCACAATAATAGGATTGAGAAAGGGGCTGTCCTATGCAAATAATGTTCTCCCATGATTACTTTGCTGAGCTTCCTCTGTGATGTTGTGATACGGCCTTCAAAACATGGGCTTCAGCAGATTTCCAAAGTTGCCAAACTGTCTTAGGCTAAGGGGTTTTCCACTCAAAGGCCTACATATAAGGACCCCACCCTCATTTAGCAGGGTCCAGAATTGCCTGCAGTAATCCTCTATACAGAACTTGGGCGTTCGTGGGCTTATGGTAAAAGCTGCAGACTATGAATGGGGTGTTTAAAATCCCAGTCCCAAAGCCCTGGCCTGGCTGCACAGCACAGCACAGCACAGCAAAGCAAACGGATGGCACCCACCTCACACAATACAGCTTAGTTTTGCCCCTCTTTGGGCCTTTTTTCTCTTCTCCAAAACACCAATTTGAGGAAAAAACCAATACATTGATTAATGAAGATAAGGCTTTGCTCCTATTGTAGCTACTTGAGCAAAAGGAGGGAGAGGGAAGGTGGGGTGGAGGGGGCAAGATTTCGAAATGTGGGCTAACAATGCAAACAAAAATACTTACATTATTCCTGAAATTGTTAAAGTAAAAATAACCTTTCGAAATAAAAAAAATCAAATGACTTATTTTTTTCCACCTAAAAGTACTTTGGAGGCGCTGGCTGGATTCGAACCCCTATATAGGGATAGCCTACTGCACCAGAGGCACTAGACCTTGCCACTGAGCCATAGCTCCTGGATGGGTTTTGACTGTGCCACAGAACCTATCAGCAACATAAAGGTTGTGATGTCATTGCTTATGGCTTCCACTGCACAGGACACTTCATATCCATGATATAGGGAAGTTTTGACAAGCTAAAGACATGGAAGCCAGTGTGGTCCAGTGGGTAAGTTCCTGACTTCCACCCAGACAACCAGGGTTCGAATCCCGGGCTCCGCACCAGGTGACTGATGGCGGCAAAGAAGAGGTAAGTCGGAGATGGCTGGTAAATTGGTAAGTAGCACATCTGTCTGTCTGTCTGTGTATAGAGCATGGCTGGACTTGTGAATGGTGGATTGCAAAGTGGTTGGTAAGTGTGTATGTGCAGAGAGAGCAAGGATAGGTGCAGTCTGTGTCAGAGGGCGGGAATAGAGGGAGCACATGAGGTGGAGGGCGGAGCAAGAAGAGCAGGCTAAGAGAGGTGCAGATAGAGGGGGAGTAGGCGGAGCCTAGGAGGATAGCAGGGGTGGTTGAGGAGAAGAGTGGGGAGGGGGAGTAGGGGGATAGCAGAGGTAGGTGGTGGGAGTTAGAGGAGAAAGGGGGACGTAGATGGAGCAGGGGGAGAGAGCAAGAGGGGGTGGTGTGGCAGTGATTCAGGAGAAGAAGGGGTGTAGGAGGAGTCTAGGCCAGTGCAGGAGAGGAAGCATAGGGCAGCGCAGCCCATGCTGGCAAACAAGCAGAGTGCCCCACCCACAAACGGGGTGATTACAAAGGAGGGGGGTTTTGGTGACGGACCCCATCATTTTTATGCCACCCCCCCCCCCCAAGCTCCAGTGTGGTGGTAGTAAAGGGGAAGGGGGGGGAGTAAATTTGGGGGTGCAGTGTCAAAAGGGGTGTTGGGGTGCATTATTACAGGGGTGCTAGGAGGCGCAGAATGATGCAGCATGTGTTTTTTCGGGAGTGCTATGTACTTTCTTGTTTATTGCGCCCTTTCTTTCGAGCGGGGGTACCACGAAAGGCTAGGGGCAAAGGGGGGAGTGGAGGACTTGGGGTTCAGGTTTCAGGCACTTTCTATTACCAGCCAAAAGGGAACCTCGCACACAGGCCTACTGTGGTTATGGTATTGAGAGGGGAAACAAGGAACCTGTGTTAGGATTCTTGGGAGATGGTCTGCCCATGATTTCTTTGCCCCGGTGCAGGACATGTTATAAGGTGTCTTGTGGTGGTTTTTCTAGACCTCATAATCCCAAAAGAGTGCCTGACATTTCGGCTGTAAGGACACTTCTAAAGAGTGTGCTTTTGATATTCTGGCAAGCGCATCCCCAACTGTGCACATCTATGCACCAAACATGGCAAATCCTTCATCCTGCAAAGCATCATATCATACTCAGAAGCTTTGAGATGGCGTGAGTATATTCATTTTGGGGTGAATACTCTTCCATGCTTCTCCCACCTGAGGACTGTGGATCTGTTGTTCTTCTTTCACATGTCCCTTCAAAGAGACAGAAGGCACACTCACTCTATCTCTCTGCAAGCATCTATGCTTTGACACTTTTATCTTGCAGTTTTCCTTCCAAAGCCCGCACCCCCTTCACCACAAATACAGGCCAACCATTCCTCAATGCTCATTCACTCTTGTCATTCCAGTCCGCCACTCTATAGGCTGATAAAAAAACAACAAGAACAAGAAGTAGTTCAGCAAACAGATTTAAAGTCTCTCTGTAGATTTATCTTCAAACTGCTGCCCTCTAGTAATGCTACATGGCAACTGCAGCATAATAATAGGATTGAGAAAGGGGCTGTCCTATGCAAATAATGTTCTCCCATGATTACTTTGCTGAGCTTCCTCTGTGATGTTGTGATACGGCCTTCAAAACATGGGCTTCAGCAGATTTCCAAAGTTGCCAAACTGTCTTAGGCTAAGGGGTTTTCCACTCAAAGGCCTACATATAAGGACCCCACCCTCATTTAGCAGGGTCCAGAATTACCTGCAGTAATCCTCTATACAGAACTTGGGCGTTCGTGGGCTTATGGTAAAAGCTGCAGACTATGAATGGGGTGTTTAAAATCCCAGTCCCAAAGCCCTGGCCTGGCTGCACAGCACAGCACAGCAAAGCAAACGGATGGCACCCACCTCACACAATACAGCTTAGTTTTGCCCCTCTTTGGGCCTTATTTCTCTTCTCCAAAACACCAATTTGAGGAAAAAACCAATACATTGATTAATGAAGATAAGGCTTTGCTCCTATTGTAGCTACTTGAGCAAAAGGAGGGAGAGGGAAGGTGGGGTGGAGGGGGCAAGATTTCGAAATGTGGGCTAACAATGCAAACAAAAATACTTACATTATTCCTGAAATTGTTAAAGTAAAAATAACCTTTCGAAATAAAAAAAATCAAATGACTTATTTTTTTCCACCTAAAAGTACTTTGGAGGCGCTGGCTGGATTCGAACCCCTATATAGGGATAGCCTACTGCAGCAGAGGCACTAGACCTTGCCACTGAGCCATAGCTCCTGGATGGGTTTTGACTGTGCCACAGAACCTATCAGCAACATAAAGGTTGTGATGTCATTGCTTATGGCTTCCACTGCACAGGACACTTCATATCCATGATATAGGGACGTTTTGACAAGCTAAAGACATGGAAGCCAGTGTGGTCCAGTGGGTAAGTTCCTGACTTCCACCCAGACAACCAGGGTTCGAATCCCGGGCTCCGCACCAGGTGACTGATGGCGGCAAAGAAGAGGTAAGTCGGAGATGGCTGGTAAATTGGTAAGTAGTACATCTGTCTGTCTGTGTATAGAGCATGGCTGGACTTGTGAATGGTGGATTGCAAAGTGGTTGGTAAGTGTGTATGTGCAGAGATAGAGCAAGGATAAGTGCAGTCTGTGTCAGAGGGCGGGAATAGAGGTAGCACATGAGGTGGAGGGCGGAGCAAGAAGAGCAGGCTAAGAGAGGTGCAGATAGAGGGGGAGTAGGCGGAGCCTAGGAGGATAGCAGGGGTGGTTGAGGAGAAGAGTAAGAAGGGAAGGGTGAGAGAGGGGGAGTAGGGGGATAGCAGAGGTAGGTGGTGGGAGTTAGAGGAGAAAGGGGGACGTAGATGGAGCAGGGGGAGAGAGCAAGAGGGGGTGGTGTGGCAGTGATTCAGGAGAAGAAGGGGTGTAGGAGGAGTCTAGGCCAGTGCAGGAGAGGAAGCATAGGGCAGCGCAGCCCATGCTGGCAAACAAGCAGAGTGCCCCACCCACAAACGGGGTGATTACAAAGGAGGGGGGTTTTGGTGACGGACCCCATCATTTTTATGCCACCCCCCCCCCAAGCTCCAGTGTGGTGGTAGTAAAGGGGAAGGGGGGGAGTAAATTTGGGGGTGCAGTGTCAAAAGGGGTGTTGGGGTGCATTATTACAGGGGTGCTAGGAGGCGCAGAATGATGCAGCATGTGTTTTTTCGGGAGTGCTATGTACTTTCTTGTTTATTGCGCCCTTTCTTTCGAGCGGGGGTACCACGAAAGGCTAGGGGCAAAGGGGGGAGTGGAGGACTTGGGGTTCAGGTTTCAGGCACTTTCTATTACCAGCCAAAAGGGAACCTCGCACACAGGCCTACTGTTGTTATGGTATTGAGAGGGGAAACAAGGAACCTGTGTTAGGATTCTTGGGAGATGGTCTGCCCATGATTTCTTTGCCCCGGTGCAGGACATGTTATAAGGTGTCTTGTGGTGGTTTTTCTAGACCTCATAATCCCAAAAGAGTGCCTGACATTTCGGCTGTAAGGACACTTCTAAAGAGTGTGCTTTTGATATTCTGGCAAGCGCATCCCCAACTGGGCACATCTATGCACCAAACATGGCAAATCCTTCATCCTGCAAAGCATCATATCATACTCAGAAGCTTTGAGATGGCATGAGTATATTCATTTTGGGGTGAATACTCTTCCATGCTTCTCCCACCTGAGGACTGTGGATCTGTTGTTCTTCTTTCACATGTCCCTTCAAAGAGAGAGAAGGCACACTCACTCTATCTCTCTGCAAGCATCTATGCTTTGACACTTTTATCTTGCAGTTTTCCTTCCAAAGCCCGCACCCCCTTCACCACAAATACAGGCCAACCATTCCTCAATGCTCATTCACTCTTGTCATTCCAGTCCGCCACTCTATAGGCTGATAAAAAAACAACAAGAACAAGAAGTAGTTCAGCAAACAGATTTAAAGTCTCTCTGTAGATTTATCTTCAAACTGCTGCCCTCTAGTAATGCTACATGGCAACTGCAGCATAATAATAGGATTGAGAAAGGGGCTGTCCAATGCAAATAATGTTCTCCCATGATTACTTTGCTGAGCTTCCTCTGTGATGTTGTGATACGGCCTTCAAAACATGGGCTTCAGCAGATTTCCAAAGTTGCCAAACTGTCTTAGGCTAAGGGGTTTTCCACTCAAAGGCCTACATATAAGGACCCCACCCTCATTTAGCAGGGTCCAGAATTACCTGCAGTAATCCTCTATACAGAACTTGGGCGTTCGTGGGCTTATGGTAAAAGCTGCAGACTATGAATGGGGTGTTTAAAATCCCAGTCCCAAAGCCCTGGCCTGGCTGCACAGCACAGCACAGCACAGCACAGCAAAGCAAATGGATGGCACCCACCTCACACAATACAGCTTAGTTTTGCCCCTCTTTGGGCCTTATTTCTCTTCTCCAAAACACCAATTTGAGGAAAAAACCAATACATTGATTAATGAAGATAAGGCTTTGCTCCTATTGTAGCTACTTGAGCAAAAGGAGGGAGAGGGAAGGTGGGGTGGAGGGGGCAAGATTTCGAAATGTGGGCTAACAATGCAAACAAAAATACTTACATTATTCCTGAAATTGTTAAAGTAAAAATAACCTTTCGAAATAAAAAAAATCAAATGACTTATTTTTTTCCACCTAAAAGTACTTTGGAGGCGCTGGCTGGATTCGAACCCCTATGTAGGGATAGCCTACTGCACCAGAGGCACTAGACCTTGCCACTGAGCCATAGCTCCTGGATGGGTTTTGACTGTGCCACAGAACCTATCAGCAACATAAAGGTTGTGATGTCATTGCTTATGGCTTCCACTGCACAGGACACTTCATATCCATGATATAGGGAAGTTTTGACAAGCTAAAGACATGGAAGCCAGTGTGGTCCAGTGGGTAAGTTCCTGACTTCCACCCAGACAACCAGGGTTCGAATCCCGGGCTCCGCACCAGGTGACTGATGGCGGCAAAGAAGAGGTAAGTCGGAGATGGCTGGTAAATTGGTAAGTAGTACATCTGTCTGTCTGTGTATAGAGCATGGCTGGACTTGTGAATGGTGGATTGCAAAGTGGTTGGTAAGTGTGTATGTGCAGAGAGAGCAAGGATAGGTGCAGTCTGTGTCAGAGGGCGGGAATAGAGGGAGCACATGAGGTGGAGGGCGGAGCAAGAAGAGCAGGCTAAGAGAGGTGCAGATAGAGGGGGAGTAGGCGGAGCCTAGGAGGATAGCAGGGGTGGTTGAGGAGAAGAGTAAGAAGGGAAGGGTGAGAGAGGGGGAGTAGGGGGATAGCAGAGGTAGGTGGTGGGAGTTAGAGGAGAAAGGGGGACGTAGATGGAGCAGGGGGAGAGAGCAAGAGGGGGTGGTGTGGCAGTGATTCAGGAGAAGAAGGGGTGTAGGAGGAGTCTAGGCCAGTGCAGGAGAGGAAGCATAGGGCAGCGCAGCCCATGCTGGCAAACAAGCAGAGTGCCCCACCCACAAACGGGGTGATTACAAAGGAGGGGGGTTTTGGTGACGGACCCCATCATTTTTATGCCACCCCCCCCAAGCTCCAGTGTGGTGGTAGTAAAGGGGAAGGGGGGAGTAAATTTGGGGGTGCAGTGTCAAAAGGGGTGTTGGGGTGCATTATTACAGGGGTGCTAGGAGGCGCAGAATGATGCAGCATGTGTTTTTTCGGGAGTGCTATGTACTTTCTTGTTTATTGCGCCCTTTCTTTCGAGCGGGGGTACCACGAAAGGCTAGGGGCAAAGGGGGGAGTGGAGGACTTGGGGTTCAGGTTTCAGGCACTTTCTATTACCACCCAAAAGGGAACCTCGCACACAGGCCTACTGTGGTTATGGTATTGAGAGGGGAAACAAGGAACCTGTGTTAGGATTCTTGGGAGATGGTCTGCCCATGATTTCTTTGCCCCGGTGCAGGACATGTTATAAGGTGTCTTGTGGTGGTTTTTCTAGACCTCATAATCCCAAAAGAGTGCCTGACATTTCGGCTGTAAGGACACTTCTAAAGAGTGTGCTTTTGATATTCTGGCAAGCGCATCCCCGACTGTGCACATCTATGCACCAAACATGGCAAATCCTTCATCCTGCAAAGCATCATATCATACTCAGAAGCTTTGAGATGGCATGAGTATATTCATTTTGGGGTGAATACTCTTCCATGCTTCTCCCACCTGAGGACTGTGGATCTGTTGTTCTTCTTTCACATGTCCCTTCAAAGAGACAGAAGGCACACTCACTCTATCTCTCTGCAAGCATCTATGCTTTGACACTTGTATCTTGCAGTTTTCCTTCCAAAGCCCGCACCCCCTTCACCACAAATACAGGCCAACCATTCCTCAATGCTCATTCACTCTTGTCATTCCAGTCCGCCACTCTATAGGCTGATAAAAAAACAACAAGAACAAGAAGTAGTTCAGCAAACAGATTTAAAGTCTCTCTGTAGATTTATCTTCAAACTGCTGCCCTCTAGTAATGCTACATGGCAACTGCAGCATAATAATAGGATTGAGAAAGGGGCTGTCCTATGCAAATAATGTTCTCCCATGATTACTTTGCTGAGCTTCCTCTGTGATGTTGTGATACGGCCTTCAAAACATGGGCTTCAGCAGATTTCCAAAGTTGCCAAACTGTCTTAGGCTAAGGGGTTTTCCACTCAAAGGCCTACATATAAGGACCCCACCCTCATTTCGCAGGGTCCAGAATTACCTGCAGTAATCCTCTATACAGAACTTGGGCGTTCGTGGGTTTATGGTAAAAGCTGCAGACTATGAATGGGGTGTTTAAAATCCCAGTCCCAAAGCCCTGGCCTGGCTGCACAGCACAGCACAGCAAAGCAAACGGATGGCACCCACCTCACACAATACAGCTTAGTTTTGCCCCTCTTTGGGCCTTATTTCTCTTCTCCAAAACACCAATTTGAGGAAAAAACCAATACATTGATTAATGAAGATAAGGCTTTGCTCCTATTGTAGCTACTTGAGCAAAAGGAGGCAGAGGGAAGGTGGGGTGGAGGGGGCAAGATTTCTAAATGTGGGCTAACAATGCAAACAAAAATACTTACATTATTCCTGAAATTGTTAAAGTAAAAATAACCTTTCGAAATAAAAAAAATCAAATGACTTATTTTTTTCCACCTAAAAGTACTTTGGAGGCGCTG
Organism: Pleurodeles waltl; assembly: GCF_031143425.1. NCBI lineage: Eukaryota > Metazoa > Chordata > Amphibia > Caudata > Salamandridae > Pleurodeles > Pleurodeles waltl. Next base: position 868,150,173 of record NC_090445.1, on the reverse strand, counting down.
GCTGGATTCGAACCCCTATATAGGGATAGCCTACTGCACCAGAGGCACTAGACCTTGCCACTGAGCCATAGCTCCTGGATGGGTTTTGACTGTGCCACAGAACCTATCAGCAACATAAAGGTTGTGATGTCATTGCTTATGGCTTCCACTGCACAGGACACTTCATATCCATGATATAGGGACGTTTTGACAAGCTAAAGACATGGAAGCCAGTGTGGTCCAGTGGGTAAGTTCCTGATTTCCACCCAGACAACCAGGGTTCGAATCCCGGGCTCCGCACCAGGTGACTGATGGCGGCAAAGAAGAGGTAAGTCGGAGATGGCTGGTAAATTGGTAAGTAGTACATCTGTCTGTCTGTGTATAGAGCATGGCTGGACTTGTGAATGGTGGATTGCAAAGTGGTTGGTAAGTGTGTATGTGCAGAGAGAGCAAGGATAGGTGCAGGCTGTGTCAGAGGGCGGGAATAGAGGGAGCACATGAGGTGGAGGGCGGAGCAAGAAGAGCAGGCTAAGAGAGGTGCAGATAGAGGGGGAGTAGGCGGAGCCTAGGAGGATAGCAGGGGTGGTTGAGGAGAAGAGTAAGAAGGGAAGGGTGAGAGTAGGGGGATAGCAGAGGTAGGTGGTGAGAGTTAGAGGAGAAAGGGGGACGTAGATGGAGCAGGGGGAGAGAGTAAGAGGGGGTGGTGTGGCAGTGATTCAGGAGAAGAAGGGGTGTAGGAGGAGTCTAGGCCAGTGCAGGAGAGGAAGCATAGGGCAGCGCAGCCCATGCTGGCAAACAAGCAGAGTGCCCCACCCACAAACGGGGTGATTACAAAGGAGGGGGGTTTTGGTGACGGACCCCATCATTTTTATGCCACCCCCCCCCCCAAGCTCCAGTGTGGTGGTAGTAAAGGGGAAGGGGGGGAGTAAATTTGGGGGTGCAGTGTCAAAAGGGGTGTTGGGGTGCATTATTACAGGGGTGCTAGGAGGCGCAGAATGATGCAGCATGTGTTTTTTCGGGAGTGCTATGTACTTTCTTGTTTATTGCGCCCTTTCTTTCGAGCGGGGGTACCACGAAAGGCTAGGGGCAAAGGGGGGAGTGGAGGACTTGGGGTTCAGGTTTCAGGCACTTTCTATTACCAGCCAAAAGGGAACCTCGCACACAGGCCTACTGTGGTTATGGTATTGAGAGGGGAAACAAGGAACCTGTGTTAGGATTCTTGGGAGATGGTCTGCCCATGATTTCTTTGCCCCGGTGCAGGACATGTTATAAGGTGTCTTGTGGTGGTTTTTCTAGACCTCATAATCCCAAAAGAGTGCCTGACATTTCGGCTGTAAGGACACTTCTAAAGAGTGTGCTTTTGATATTCTGGCAAGCGCATCCCCAACTGTGCACATCTATGCACCAAACATGGCAAATCCTTCATCCTGCAAAGCATCATATCATACTCAGAAGCTTTGAGATGGCGTGAGTATATTCATTTTGGGGTGAATACTCTTCCATGCTTCTCCCACCTGAGGACTGTGGATCTGTTGTTCTTCTTTCACATGTCCCTTCAAAGAGACAGAAGGCACACTCACTCTATCTCTCTGCAAGCATCTATGCTTTGACACTTTTATCTTGCAGTTTTCCTTCCAAAGCCCGCACCCCCTTCACCACAAATACAGGCCAACCATTCCTCAATGCTCATTCACTCTTGTCATTCCAGTCCGCCACTCTATAGGCTGATAAAAAAACAACAAGAACAAGAAGTAGTTCAGCAAACAGATTTAAAGTCTCTCTGTAGATTTATCTTCAAACTGCTGCCCTCTAGTAATGCTACATGGCAACTGCAGCATAATAATAGGATTGAGAAAGGGGCTGTCCTATGCAAATAATGTTCTCCCATGATTACTTTGCTGAGCTTCCTCTGTGATGTTGTGATACGGCCTTCAAAACATGGGCTTCAGCAGATTTCCAAAGTTGCCAAACTGTCTTAGGCTAAGGGGTTTTCCACTCAAAGGCCTACATATAAGGACCCCACCCTCATTTAGCAGGGTCCAGAATTACCTGCAGTAATCCTCTATACAGAACTTGGGCGTTCGTGGGCTTATGGTAAAAGCTGCAGACTATGAATGGGGTGTTTAAAATCCCAGTTCCAAAGCCCTGGCCTGGCTGCACAGCACAGCACAGCACAGCAAAGCAAACGGATGGCACCCACCTCACACAATACAGCTCAGTTTTGCTCCTCTTTGGGCCTTATTTCTCTTCTCCAAAACACCAATTTGAGGAAAAAACCAATACATTGATTAATGAAGATAAGGCTTTGCTCCTATTGTAGCTACTTGAGCAAAAGGAGGGAGAGGGAAGGTGGGGTGGAGGGGGCAAGATTTCTAAATGTGGGCTAACAATGCAAACAAAAATACTTACATTATTCCTGAAATTGTTAAAGTAAAAATAACCTTTCGAAATAAAAAAAATCAAAGGCGCTGGCTGGATTCGAACCCCTATATAGGGATAGCCTACTGCACCAGAGGCACTAGACCTTGCCACTGAGCCATAGCTCCTGGATGGGTTTTGACTGTGCCACAGAACCTATCAGCAACATAAAGGTTGTGATGTCATTGCTTATGGCTTCCACTGCACAGGACACTTCATATCCATGATATAGGGAAGTTTTGACAAGCTAAAGACATGGAAGCCAGTGTGGTCCAGTGGGTAAGTTCCTGACTTCCACCCAGACAACCAGGGTTCGAATCCCGGGCTCGGCACCAGGTGACTGATGGCGGCAAAGAAGAGGTAAGTCGGAGATGGCTGGTAAATTGGTAAGTAGTACATCTGTCTGTCTGTCTGTCTGTGTATAGAGCATGGCTGGACTTGTGAATGGTGGATTGCAAAGTGGTTGGTAAGTGTGGATGTGCAGAGAGAGCAAGGATAGGTGCAGGCTGTGTCAGAGGGCGGGAATAGAGGGAGCACATGAGGTGGAGGGCGGAGCAAGAAGAGCAGGCTAAGAGAGGTGCAAATAGAGGGGGAGTAGGCGGAGCCTAGGAGTATAGCAGGGGTGGTTGAGGAGAAGAGTAAGAAGGGAAGGGTGAGAGAGGGGGAGTAGGGGGATAGCAGAGGTAGGTGGTGGGAGTTAGAGGAGAAAGGGGGACGTAGATGGAGCAGGGGGAGAGAGCAAGAGGGGGTGGTGTGGCAGTGATTCAGGAGAAGAAGGGGTGTAGGAGGAGTCTAGGCCAGTGCGCAAGAGGGGGTGCAGGAGAGGAAGCATAGGGCAGCGCAGCCCATGCTGGCAAACAAGCAGAGTGCCCCACCCACAAACGGGGTGATTACAAAGGAGGGGGGTTTTGGTGACGGACCCCATCATTTTTATGCCACCCCCCCCCCCAAGCTCCAGTGTGGTGGTAGTAAAGGGGAAGGGGGGGAGTAAATTTGGGGGTGCAGTGTCAAAAGGGGTGTTGGGGTGCATTATTACAGGGGTGCTAGGAGGCGCAGAATGATGCAGCATGTGTTTTTTCGGGAGTGCTATGTACTTTCTTGTTTATTGCGCCCTTTCTTTCGAGCGGGGGTACCACGAAAGGCTAGGGGCAAAGGGGGGAGTGGAGGACTTGGGGTTCAGGTTTCAGGCACTTTCTATTACCAGCCAAAAGGGAACCTCGCACACAGGCCTACTGTGGTTATGGTATTGAGAGGGGAAACAAGGAACCTGTGTTAGGATTCTTGGGAGATGGTCTGCCCATGATTTCTTTGCCCCGGTGCAGGACATGTTATAAGGTGTCTTGTGGTGGTTTTTCTAGACCTCATAATCCCAAAAGAGTGCCTGACATTTCGGCTGTAAGGACACTTCTAAAGAGTGTGCTTTTGATATTCTGGCAAGCGCCTCCCCAACTGTGCACATCTATGCACCAAACATGGTAAATCCTTCATCCTGCAAAGCATCATATCATACTCAGAAGCTTTGAGATGGCGTGAGTATATTCATTTTGGGGTGAATACTCTTCCATGCTTCTCCCACCTGAGGACTGTGGATCTGTTGTTCTTCTTTCACATGTCCCTTCAAAGAGACAGAAGGCACACTCACTCTATCTCTCTGCAAGCATCTATGCTTTGACACTTTTATCTTGCAGTTTTCCTTCCAAAGCCCGCACCACCTTCACCACAAATACAGGCCAACCATTCCTCAATGCTCATTCACTCTTGTCATTCCAGTCCGCCACTCTATAGGCTGATAAAAAAACAACAAGAACAAGAAGTAGTTCAGCAAACAGATTTAAAGTCTCTCTGTAGATTTATCTTCAAACTGCTGCCCTCTAGTAATGCTACATGGCAACTGCAGCATAATAATAGGATTGAGAAAGGGGCTGTCCTATGCAAATAATGTTCTCCCATGATTACTTTGCTGAGCTTCCTCTGTGATGTTGTGATACGGCCTTCAAAACATGGGCTTCAGCAGATTTCCAAAGTTGCCAAACTGTCTTAGGCTAAGGGGTTTTCCACTCAAAGGCCAACATATAAGGACCCCACCCTCATTTAGCAGGGTCCAGAATTACCTGCAGTAATCCTCTATACAGAACTTGGGCGTTCGTGGGCTTATGGTAAAAGCTGCAGACTATGAATGGGTGTTTAAACTCCCAGTCCCAAAGCCCTGGCCTGGCTGCACAGCACAGCACAGCAAAGCAAAGCAAACGGATGGCACCCACCTCACACAATACAGCTTAGTTTTGCCCCTCTTTGGGCCTTATTTCTCTTCTCCAAAACACCAATTTGAGGAAAAAAACAATACATTGATTAATGAAGATAAGGCTTTGCTCCTATTGTAGCTACTTGAGCAAAAGGAGGGAGAGGGAAGGTGGGGTGGAAGGGGCAAGATTTCTAAATGTGGGCTAACAATGCAAACAAAAATACTTACATTATTCCTGAAATTGTTAAAGTAAAAATAACCTTTCGAAATAAAAAAAATCAAATGACTTATTTTTTTCCACCTAAAAGCACTTTGGAGGCGCTGGCTGGATTCGAACCCCTATATAGGGATAGCCTACTGCACCAGAGGCACTAGACCTTGCCACTGAGCCATAGCTCCTGGATGGGTTTTGACTGTGCCACAGAACCTATCAGCAACATAAAGGTTGTGATGTCATTGCTTATGGCTTCCACTGCACAGGACACTTCATATCCATGATATAGGGAAGTTTTGACAAGCTAAAGACATGGAAGCCAGTGTGGTCCAGTGGGTAAGTTCCTGACTTCCACCCAGACAACCAGGGTTCGAATCCCGGGCTCCGCACCAGGTGACTGATGGCGGCAAAGAAGAGGTAAGTCGGAGATGGCTGGTAAATTGGTAAGTAGTACATCTGTCTGTCTGTCTGTGTATAGAGCATGGCTGGACTTGTGAATGGTGGATTGCAAAGTGGTTGGTAAGTGTGTATGTGCAGAGAGAGCAAGGATAGGTGCAGTCTTTGTCAGAGGGCGGGAATAGAGGGAGCACATGAGGTGGAGGGTGGAGCAAGAAGAGCAGGCTAAGAGAGGTGCAGATAGAGGGGGAGTAGGCGGAGCCTAGGAGGATAGCAGGGGTGGTTGAGGAGAAGAGTAAGAAGGGGAGGGGGAGTAGGGGGATAGCAGAGGTAGGTGGTGGGAGTTAGAGGAGAAAGGGGGACGTAGATGGAGCAGGGGGAGAGAGCAAGAGGGGGTGGTGTGGCAGTGATTCAGGAGAAGAAGGGGTGTAGGAGGAGTCTAGGCCAGTGCAGGAGAGGAAGCATAGGGCAGCGCAGCCCATGCTGGCAAACAAGCAGAGTGCCCCACCCACAAACGGGGTGATTACAAAGGAGGGGGGTTTTGGTGACGGACCCCATCATTTTTATTCCACCCCCCCCCAAGCTCCAGTGTGGTGGTAGTAAAGGGGAAGGGGGGGGAGTAAATTTGGGGGTGCAGTGTCAAAAGGGGTGTTGGGGTGCATTATTACAGGGGTGCTAGGAGGCGCAGAATGATGCAGCATGTGTTTTTTCGGGAGTGCTATGTACTTTCTTGTTTATTGCGCCCTTTCTTTCGAGCGGGGGTACCACGAAAGGCTAGGGGCAAAGGGGGGAGTGGAGGACTTGGGGTTCAGGTTTCAGGCACTTTCTATTACCAGCCAAAAGGGAACCTCGCACACAGGCCTACTGTGGTTATGGTATTGAGAGGGGAAACAAGGAACCTGTGTTAGGATTCTTGGGAGATGGTCTGCCCATGATTTCTTTGCCCCGGTGAAGGACATGTTATAAGGTGTCTTGTGGTGGTTTTTCTAGACCTCATAATCCCAAAAGAGTGCCTGACATTTCGGCTGTAAGGACACTTCTAAAGAGTGTGCTTTTGATATTCTGGCAAGCGCCTCCCCAACTGTGCACATCTATGCACCAAACATGGCAAATCCTTCATCCTGCAAAGCATCATATCATACTCAGAAGCTTTGAGATGGCGTGAGTATATTAATTTTGGGGTGAATACTCTTCCATGCTTCTCCCACCTGAGGACTGTGGATCTGTTGTTCTTCTTTCACATGTCCCTTCAAAGAGACAGAAGGCACACTCACTCTATCTCTCTGCAAGCATCTATGCTTTGACACTTTTATCTTGCAGTTTTCCTTCCAAAGCCCGCACCCCCTTCACCACAAATACAGGCCAACCATTCCTCAATGCTCATTCACTCTTGTCATTCCAGTCCGCCACTCTATAGGCTGATAAAAAAACAACAAGAACAAGAAGTAGTTCAGCAAACAGATTTAAAGTCTCTCTGTAGATTTATCTTCAAACTGCTGCCCTCTAGTAATGCTACATGGCAACTGCAGCATAATAATAGGATTGAGAAAGGGGCTGTCCTATGCAAATCATGTTCTCCCATGATTACTTTGCTGAGCTTCCTCTGTGATGTTGTGATACGGCCTTCAAAACATGGGCTTCAGCAGATTTCCAAAGTTGCCAAACTGTCTTAGGCTAAGGGGTTTTCCACTCAAAGGCCTACATATAAGGACCCCACCCTCATTTAGCAGGGTCCAGAATTACCTGCAGTAATCCTCTATACAGAACTTGGGCGTTCGTGGGCTTATGGTAAAAGCTGCAGACTATGAATGGGGTGTTTAAAATCCCAGTCCCAAAGCCCTGGCCTGGCTGCACAGCACAGCACAGCACAGCACAGCAAAGCAAACGGATGGCACCCACCTCACACAATACAGCTTAGTTACAGCTTAGTTTTGCGCCTCTTTGGGCATTATTTCTCTTCTCCAAAACACCAATTTGAGGAAAAAACCAATACATTGATTAATGAAGATAAGGCTTTGCTCCTATTGTAGCTACTTGAGCAAAAGGAGGGAGAGGGAAGGTGGGGTGGAGGGGGCAAGATTTCTAAATGTGGGCTAACAATGCAAACAAAAATACTTACATTATTCCTGAAATTGTTAAAGTAAAAATAACCTTTCGAAATAAAAAAAATCAAATGACTTATTTTTTTCCACCTAAAAGTACTTTGGAGGCGCTGGCTGGATTCGAACCCCTATATAGGAATAGCCTACTTCACCAGAGGCACTAGACCTTGCCACTGAGCCATAGCTCCTGGATGGGTTTTGACTGTGCCACAGAACCTATCAGCAACATAAAGGTTGTGATGTCATTGCTTATGGCTTCCACTGCACAGGACACTTCATATCCATGATATAGGGAAGTTTTGACAAGCTAAAGACATGGAAGCCAGTGTGGTCCAGTGGGTAAGTTCCTGACTTCCACCCAGACAACCAGGGTTCGAATCCCGGGCTCGGCACCAGGTGACTGATGGCGGCAAAGAAGAGGTAAGTCGGAGATGGCTGGTAAATTGGTAAGTAGTACATCTGTCTGTCTGTGTATAGAGCATGGCTGGACTTGTGAATGGTGGATTGCAAAGTGGTTGGTAAGTGTGTATGTGCAGAGAGAGCAAGGATAGGTGCAGGCTGTGTCAGAGGGCGGGAATAGAGGGAGCACATGAGGGCGGAGCAAGAAGAGCAGGCTAAGAGAGGTGCAGATAGAGGGGGAGTAGGCGGAGCCTAGGAGGATAGCAGGGGTGGTTGAGGAGAAGAGTAAGAAGGGAAGGGTGAGAGAGGGGGAGTAGGGGGATAGCAGAGGTAGGTGGTGGGAGTTAGAGGAGAAAGGGGGACGTAGATGGAGCAGGGGGAGAGAGCAAGAGGGGGTGGTGTGGCAGTGATTCAGGAGAAGAAGGGGTGTAGGAGGAGTCTAGACCAGTGCGCAAGAGGGGGTGCAGGAGAGGAAGCATAGGGCAGTGCAGCCCATGCTGGCAAACAAACAGAGTGCCCCACAAACGGGGTGATTACAAAGGAGGGGGGTTTTGGTGACGGACCCCATCATTTTTATGCCACCCCCCCAAGCTCCAGTGTGGTGGTAGTAAAGGGGAAGGGGGGGAGTAAATTTGGGGGTGCAGTGTCAAAAGGGGTGTTGGGGTGCATTATTACAGGGGTGCTAGGAGGCGCAGAATGATGCAGCATGTGTTTTTTCGGGAGTGCTATGTACTTTCTTGTTTATTGCGCCCTTTCTTTCGAGCGGGGGTACCACGAAAGGCTAGGGGCAAAGGGGGGAGTGGAGGACTTGGTTTCAGGTTTCAGGCACTTTCTATTACCAGCCAAAAGAGAACCTCGCACACAGGCCTACTGTGGTTATGGTATTGAGAGGGGAAACAAGGAACCTGTGTTAGGATTCTTGGGAGATGGTCTGCCCATGATTTCTTTGCCCCGGTGCAGGACATGTTATAAGGTGTCTTGTGGTGGTTTTTCTAGACCTCATAATCCCAAAAGAGTGCCTGACATTTCGGCTGTAAGGACACTTCTAAAGAGTGTGCTTTTGATATTCTGGCAAGCGCCTCCCCAACTGTGCACATCTATGCACCAAACATGGTAAATCCTTCATCCTGCAAAGCATCATATCATACTCAGAAGCTTTGAGATGGCGTGAGTATATTCATTTTGGGGTGAATACTCTTCCATGCTTCTCCCACCTGAGGACTGTGGATCTGTTGTTCTTCTTTCACGTGTCCCTTCAAAGAGACAGAAGGCACACTCACTCTATCTCTCTGCAAGCATCTATGCTTTGACACTTTTATCTTGCAGTTTTCCTTCCAAAGCCCGCACCCCCTTCACCACAAATACAGGCCAACCATTCCTCAATGCTCATTCACTCTTGTCATTCCAGTCCGCCACTCTATAGGCTGATAAAAAAACAACAAGAACAAGAAGTAGTTCAGCAAACAGATTTAAAGTCTCTCTGTAGATTTATCTTCAAACTGCTGCCCTCTAGTAATGCTACATGGCAACTGCAGCATCATAATAGGATTGAGAAAGGGGCTGTCCTATGCAAATAATGTTCTCCCATGATTACTTTGCTGAGCTTCCTCTGTGATGTTGTGATACGGCCTTCAAAACATGGGCTTCAGCAGATTTCCAAAGTTGCCAAACTGTCTTAGGCTAAGGGGTTTTCCACTCAAAGGCCTACATATAAGGACCCCACCCTCATTTAGCAGGGTCCAGAATTACCTGCAGTAATCCTCTATACAGAACTTGGGCGTTCGTGGGCTTATGGTAAAAGCTGCAGACTATGAATGGGGTGTTTAAAATCCCAGTCCCAAAGCCCTGGCCTGGCTGCACAGCACAGCACAGCAAAGCAAACGGATGGCACCCACCTCACACAATACAGCTTAGTTTTGCCCCTCTTTGGGCCTTATTTCTCTTCTCCAAAACACCAATTTGAGGAAAAAACCAATACATTGATTAATGAAGATAAGGCTTTGCTCCTATTGTAGCTACTTGAGCAAAAGGAGGGAGAGGGAAGGTGGGGTGGAGGGGGCAAGATTTCTAAATGTGGGCTAACAATGCAAACAAAAATACTTACATTATTCCTGAAATTGTTAAAGTAAAAATAACCTTTCGAAATAAAAAAAATCAAATGACTTATTTTTTTCCACCTAAAAGTACTTTGGAGGCGCTGGCTGGATTCGAACCCCTATATAGGGATAGCCTACTGCACCAGAGGCACTAGACCTTGCCACTGAGCCATAGCTCCTGGATGGGTTTTGACTGTGCCACAGAACCTATCAGCAACATAAAGGTTGTGATGTCATTGCTTATGGCTTCCACTGCACAGGACACTTCATATCCATGATATAGGGAAGTTTTGACAAGCTAAAGACATGGAAGCCAGTGTGGTCCAGTGGGTAAGTTCCTGACTTCCACCCAGACAACCAGGGTTCGAATCCCGGGCTCCGCACCAGGTGACTGATGGCGGCAAAGAAGAGGTAAGTCGGAGATGGCTGGTAAATTGGTAAGTAGTACATCTGTCTGTCTGTCTGTGTATAGAGCATGGCTGGACTTGTGAATGGTGGATTGCAAAGTGGTTGGTAAGTGTGTATGTGCAGAGAGAGCAAGGATAGGTGCAGGCTGTGTCAGAGGGCGGGAATAGAGGGAGCACATGAGGTGGAGGGCGGAGCAAGAAGAGCAGGCTAAGAGAGGTGCAGATAGAGGGGGAGTAGGCGGAGCCTAGGAGGATAGCAGGGGTGGTTGAGGAGAAGAGTAAGAAGGGGAGGGGGAGTAGGGGGATAGCAGAGGTAGGTGGTGGGAGTTAGAGGAGAAAGGGGGACGTAGATGGAGCAGGGGGAGAGAGCAAGAGGGGGTGGTGTGGCAGTGATTCAGGAGAAGAAGGGGTGTAGGAGGAGTATAGGCCAGTGCGCAAGAGGGGGTGCAGGAGAGGAAGCATAGGGCAGCGCAGCCCATGCTGGCAAACAAGCAGAGTGCCCCACCCACAAACGGGGTGATTACAAAGGAGGGGGGTTTTGGTGACGGACCCCATCATTTTTATGCCACCCCCCCCCCAAGCTCCAGTGTGGTGGTAGTAAAGGGGAAGGGGGGGAGTAAATTTGGGGGTGCAGTGTCAAAAGGGGTGTTGGGGTGCATTATTACAGGGGTGCTAGGAGGCGCAGAATGATGCAGCATGTGTTTTTTCGGGAGTGCTATGTACTTTCTTGTTTATTGCGCCCTTTCTTTCGAGCGGGGGTACCACGAAAGGCTAGGGGCAAAGGGGGGAGTGGAGGACTTGGGGTTCAGGTTTCAGGCACTTTCTATTACCAGCCAAAAGGGAACCTCGCACACAGGCCTACTGTGGTTATGGTATTGAGAGGGGAAACAAGGAACCTGTGTTAGGATTCTTGGGAGATGGTCTGCCCATGATTTCTTTGCCCCGGTGCAGGACATGTTATAAGGTGTCTTGTGGTGGTTTTTCTAGACCTCATAATCCCAAAAGAGTGCCTGACATTTCGGCTGTAAGGACACTTCTAAAGAGTGTGCTTTTGATATTCTGGCAAGCGCCTCCCCAACTGTGCACATCTATGCACCAAACATGGTAAATCCTTCATCCTGCAAAGCATCATATCATACTCAGAAGCTTTGAGATGGCGTGAGTATATTCATTTTGGGGTGAATACTCTTCCATGCTTCTCCCACCTGAGGACTGTGGATCTGTTGTTCTTCTTTCACATGTCCCTTCAAAGAGACAGAAGGCACACTCACTCTATCTCTCTGCAAGCATCTATGCTTTGACACTTTTATCTTGCAGTTTTCCTTCCAAAGCCCGCACCCCCTTCACCACAAATACAGGCCAACCATTCCTCAATGCTCATTCACTCTTGTCATTCCAGTCCGCCACTCTATAGGCTGATAAAAAAACAACAAGAACAAGAAGTAGTTCAGCAAACAGATTTAAAGTCTCTCTGTAGATTTATCTTCAAACTGCTGCCCTCTAGTAATGCTACATGGCAACTGCAGCATAATAATAGGATTGAGAAAGGGGCTGTCCTATGCAAATAATGTTCTCCCATGATTACTTTGCTGAGCTTACTCTGTGATGTTGTGATACGGCCTTCAAAACATGGGCTTCAGCAGATTTCCAAAGTTGCCAAACTGTCTTAGGCTAAGGGGTTTTCCACTCAAAGGCCTACATATAAGGACCCCACCCTCATTTAGCAGGGTCCAGAATTACCTGCAGTAATCCTCTATACAGAACTTGGGCGTTCGTGGGCTTATGGTAAAAGCTGCAGACTATGAATGGGGTGTTTAAAATCCCAGTCCCAAAGCCCTGGCCTGGCTGCACAGCACAGCACAGCACAGCACAGCAAAGCAAAGCAAACGGATGGCACCCACCTCACACAATACAGCTTAGTTTTGCCCCTCTTTGGGCCTTATTTCTCTTCTCCAAAACACCAATTTGAGGAAAAAACCAATACATTGATTAATGAAGAAAAGGCTTTGCTCCTATTGTAGCTACTTGAGCAAAAGGAGGGAGAGGGAAGGTGGGGTGGAGGGGGCAAGATTTCTAAATGTGGGCTAACAATGCAAACAAAAATACTTACATTATTCCTGAAATTGTTAAAGTAAAAATAACCTTTCGAAATAAAAAAAATCAAATGACTTATTTTTTTCCACCTAAAAGTACTTTGGAGGCGCTGGCTGGATTCGAACCCCTATATAGGGATAGCCTACTGCACCAGAGGCACTAGACCTTGCCACTGAGCCATAGCTCCTGGATGGGTTTTGACTGTGCCACAGAACCTATCAGCAACATAAAGGTTGTGATGTCATTGCTTATGGCTTCCACTGCACAGGACACTTCATATCCATGATATAGGGAAGTTTTGACAAGCTAAAGACATGGAAGCCAGTGTGGTCCAGTGGGTAAGTTCCTGACTTCCACCCAGACAACCAGGATTCGAATCCCGGGCTCGGCCCCAGGTGACTGATGGCGGCAAAGAAGAGGTAAGTCGGCGATGGCTGGTAAATTGGTAAGTAGTACATCTGTCTGTCTGTCTGTGTATAGAGCATGGCTGGACTTGTGAATGGTGGATTGCAAAGTGGTTGGTAAGTGTGTATGTGCAGAGAGAGCATGGATAGGTGCAGTCTGTGTCAGAGGGCGGGAATAGAGGGAGCACATGAGGTGGAGGGCGGAGCAAGAAGAGCAGGCTAAGAGAGGTGCAGATAGAGGGGGAGTAGGCGGAGCCTAGGAGGATAGCAGGGGTGGTTGAGGAGAAGAGTAAGAAGGGAAGGGTGAGAGAGGGGGAGTAGGGGGATAGCAGAGGTAGGTGGTGGGAGTTAGAGGAGAAAGGGGGACGTAGATGGAGCAGGGGGAGATAGCAAGAGGGGGTGGTGTGGCAGTGATTCAGGAGAAGAAGGGGTGTAGGAGGAGTCTAGGCCAGTGCGCAAGAGGGGGGTGCAGGAGAGGAAGCATAGGGCAGCGCAGCCCATGCTGGCAAACAAGCAGAGTGCCCCACCCACAAACGGGGTGATTACAAAGGAGGGGGGTTTTGGTGACAGACCCCATCATTTTTATGCCCCCCCCCCCCCCCCAAGCTCCAGTGTGGTGGTAGTAAAGGGGAAGGGGGGGAGTAAATTTGGGGGTGCAGTGTCAAAAGGGGTGTTGGGGTGCATTATTACAGGGGTGCTAGGAGGCGCAGAATGATGCAGCATGTGTTTTTTCGGGAGTGCTATGTACTTTCTTGTTTATTGCGCCCTTTCTTTCGAGCGGGGGTACCACGAAAGGCTAGGGGAAAGGGTGGAGTGGAGGACATGGGGTTCAGGTTTCAGGCACTTTCTATTACCAGCCAAAAGGGAACCTCGCACACAGGCCTACTGTGGTTATGGTATGGAGAGGGGAAACAAGGAACCTGTGTTAGGATTCTTGGGAGATGGTCTGCCCATGATTTCTTTGCCCCGGTGCAGGACATGTTATAAGGTGTCTTGTGGTGGTTTTTCTAGACCTCATAATCCCAAAAGAGTGCCTGACATTTCGGCTGTAAGGACACTTCTAAAGAGTGTGCTTTTGATATTCTGGCAAGCGCCTCCCCAACTGTGCACATCTATGCACCAAACATGGCAAATCCTTCATCCTGCAAAGCATCATATCATACTCAGAAGCTTTGAGATGGCGTGAGTATATTCATTTTGGGGTGAATACTCTTCCATGCTTCTCCCACCTGAGGACTGTGGATCTGTTGTTCTTCTTTCACATGTCCCTTCAAAGAGACAGAAGGCACACTCACTCTATCTCTCTGCAAGCATCTATGCTTTGACACTTTTATCTTGCAGTTTTCCTTCCAAAGCCCGCACCCCCTTCACCACAAATACAGGCCACCCATTCCTCAATGCTCATTCACTCTTGTCATTCCAGTCCGCCACTCTATAGGCTGATAAAAAAACAACAAGAACAAGAAGTAGTTCAGCAAACAGATTTAAAGTCTCTCTGTAGATTTATCTTCAAACTGCTGCCCTCTAGTAATGCTACATGGCAACTGCAGCATAATAATAGGATTGAGAAAGGGGCTGTCCTATGCAAATAATGTTCTCCCATGATTACTTTGCTGAGCTTCCTCTGTGATGTTGTGATACGGCCTTCAAAACATGGGCTTCAGCAGATTTCCAAAGTTGCCAAACTGTCTTAGGCTAAGGGGTTTTCCACTCAAAGGCCTACATATAAGGACCCCACCCTCATTTAGCAGGGTCCAGAATTACCTGCAGTAATCCTCTATACAGAACTTGGGCGTTCGTGGGCTTATGGTAAAAGCTGCAGACTATGAATGGGGTGTTTAAAATCCCAGTCCCAAAGCCATGGCCTGGCTGCACAGCACAGCACAGCACAGCACAGCAAAGCAAACGGATGGCACCCACCTCACACAATACAGCTTAGTTTTGCCCCTCTTTGGGCCTTATTTCTCTTCTCCAAAACACCAATTTGAGGAAAAAACCAATACATTGATTAATGAAGATAAGGCTTTGCTCCTATTGTAGCTACTTGAGCAAAAGGAGGGAGAGGGAAGGTGGGGTGGAGGGGGCAAGATTTCTAAATGTGGGCTAACAATGCAAACAAAAATACTTACATTATTCCTGAAATTGTTAAAGTAAAAATAACCTTTCGAAATAAAAAAAATCAAATGACTTATTTTTTTCCACCTAAAAGTACTTTGGAGGCGCTGGCTGGATTCGAACCCCTATATAGCCTACTGCACCAGAGGCACTAGACCTTGCCACTGAGCCATAGCTCGTGGATGGGTTTTGACTGTGCCACAGAACCTATCAGCAACATAAAGGTTGTGATGTCATTGCTTATGGCTTCCACTGCACAGGACACTTCATATCCATGATATAGGGAAGTTTTGACAAGCTAAAGACATGGAAGCCAGTGTGGTCCAGTGGGTAAGTTCCTGACTTCCACCCAGACAACCAGGGTTCGAATCCCGGGCTTCGCACCAGGTGACTGATGGCGGCAAAGAAGAGGTAAGTCGGAGATGGCTGGTAAATTGGTAAGTAGTACATCTGTCTGTCTGTCTGTCTATGTATAGAGCATGGCTGGACTTGTGAATGGTGGATTGCAAAGTGGTTGGTAAGTGTGTATGTGCAGAGAGAGCAATTATAGGTGCAGTCTGTGTCAGAGGGCGGGAATAGAGGGAGCACATGAGGTGGAGGGCGGAGCAAGAAGAGCAGGCTAAGAGAGGTGCAGATAGAGGGGGAGTAGGCGGAGCCTAGGAGGATAGCAGGGGTGGTGGAGGAGTAGGGGGATAGCAGAGGTAGGTGGGGGGAGTTAGAGGAGAAAGGGGGAGGTAGATGGAGCAGGGGGAGAGAGCAAGAGGGGGTGGTGTGGCAGTGATTCAGGAGAAGAAGGGGTGTAGGAGGAGTCTAGGCCAGTGCAGGAGAGGAAGCATAGGGCAGCGCAGCCCATGCTGGCAAACAAGCAGAGTGCCCCACCCACAAACGGGGTGATTACAAAGGAGGGGGGTTTTGGTGACGGACCCCATCATTTTTATGCCACCCCCCCCAAGCTCCAGTGTGGTGGTAGTAAAGGGGAAGGGGGGGAGTAAATTTGGGGGTGCAGTGTCAAAAGGGGTGTTGGGGTGCATTATTACAGGGGTGCTAGGAGGCGCAGAATGATGCAGCATGTGTTTTTTCGGGAGTGCTATGTACTTTCTTGTTTATTGTGCCCTTTCTTTCGAGCGGGGGTACCACGAAAGGCTAGGGGCAAAGGGGGGAGTGGAGGACTTGGGGTTCAGGTTTCAGGCACTTTCTATTACCAGCCAAAAGGGAACCTCGCACACAGGCCTACTGTGGTTATGGTATTGAGAGGGGAAACAAGGAACCTGTGTTAGGATTCTTGGGAGATGGTCTGCCCATGATTTCTTTGCCCCGGTGCAGGACATGTTATAAGGTGTCTTGTGGTGGTTTTTCTAGACCTCATAATCCCAAAAGAGTGCCTGACATTTCGGCTGTAAGGACACTTCTAAAGAGTGTGCTTTTGATATTCTGGCAAGCGCATCCCCAACTGTGCACATCTATGCACCAAACATGGCAAATCCTTCATCCTGCAAAGCATCATATCATACTCAGAAGCTTTGAGATGGCGTGAGTATATTCATTTTGGGGTGAATACTCTTCCATGCTTCTCCCACCTGAGGACTGTGGATCTGTTGTTCTTCTTTCACATGTCCCTTCAAAGAGACAGAAGGCACACTCACTCTATCTCTCTGCAAGCATCTATGCTTTGACACTTTTATCTTGCAGTTTTCCTTCCAAAGCCCGCACCCCCTTCACCACAAATACAGGCCACCCATTCCTCAATGCTCATTCACTCTTGTCATTCCAGTCCGCCACTCTATAGGCTGATAAAAAAACAACAAGAACAAGAAGTAGTTCAGCAAACAGATTTAAAGTCTCTCTGTAGATTTATCTTCAAACTGCTGCCTTCTAGTAATGCTACATGGCAACTGCAGCATAATAATAGGATTGAGAAAGGGGCTGTCCTATGCAAATAATGTTCTCCCATGATTACTTTGCTGAGCTTCCTCTGTGATGTTGTGATACGGCCTTCAAAACATGGGCTTCAGCAGATTTCCAAAGTTGCCAAACTGTCTTAGGCTAAGGGGTTTTCCACTCAAAGGCCTACATATAAGGACCCCACCCTCATTTAGCAGGGTCCAGAATTACCTGCAGTAATCCACTATACAGAACTTGGGCGTTCGTGGGCTTATGGTAAAAGCTGCAGACTATGAATGGGGTGTTTAAAATCCCAGTCCCAAAGCCCTGGCCTGGCTGCAGAGCACAGCACAGCACAGCAAAGCAAACGGATGGCACCCACCTCACACAATACAGCTTAGTTTTGCCCCTCTTTGGGCCTTATTTCTCTTCTCCAAAACACCAATTTGAGGAAAAAACCAATACATTGATTAATGAAGAAAAGGCTTTGCTCCTACTGTAGCTACTTGAGCAAAAGGAGGGAGAGGGAAGGTGGGGTGGAGGGGGCAAGATTTCTAAATGTGGGCTAACAATGCAAACAAAAATACTTACATTATTCCTGAAATTGTTAAAGTAAAAATAACCTTTCGAAATAAAAAAAATCAAATGACTTATTTTTTTCCACCTAAAAGTACTTTGGAGGCGCTGGCTGGATTCGAACCCCTATATAGGGATAGCCTACTGCACCAGAGGCACTAAACCTTGCCACTGAGCCATAGCTCCTGGATGGGTTTTGACTGTGCCACAGAACCTATCAGCAACATAAAGGTTGTGATGTCATTGCTTATGGCTTCCACTGCACAGGACACTTCATATCCATGATATAGGGAAGTTTTGACAAGCTAAAGACATGGAAGCCAGTGTGGTCCAGTGGGTAAGTTCCTGACTTCCACCCAGACAACCAGGGTTCGAATCCCGGGCTCCGCACCAGGTGACTGATGGCGGCAAAGAAGAGGTAAGTCGGAGATGGCTGGTAAATTGGTAAGTAGTACATCTGTCTGTCTGTGTATAGAGCATGGCTGGACTTGTGAATGGTGGATTGCAAAGTGGTTGGTAAGTGTGTATGTGAAGAGAGAGCAAGGATAGGTGCAGTCTGTGTCAGAGGGCGGGAATAGAGGGAGCACATGAGGTGGAGGGCGGAGCAAGAAGAGCAGGCTAAGAGAGGTGCAGATAGAGGGGGAGTAGGCGGAGCCTAGGAGGATAGCAGGGGTGGTTGAGGAGAAGAGTAAGAAGGGAAGGATGAGAGAGGGGGAGTAGGGGGATAGCAGAGGTAGGTGGTGGGAGTTAGAGGAGAAAGGGGGACGTACATGGAGCAGGGGGAGAGAGCAAGAGGGGGTGGTGTGGCAGTGATTCAGGAGAAGAAGGGGTGTAGGAGGAGTCTAGGCCAGTGCAGGAGAGGAAGCATAGGGCAGCGCAGCCCATGCTGGCAAACAAGCAGAGTGCCCCACCCACAAACGGGGTGATTACAAAGGAGGGGGGTTTTGGTGACGGACCCCATCATTTTTATGCCACCCCCCCCCCCAAGCTCCAGTGTGGTGGTAGTAAAGGGGAAGGTGGGGAGTAAATTTGGGGGTGCAGTGTCAAAAGGGGTGTTGGGGTGCATTATTACAGGGGTGCTAGGAGGCGCAGAATGATGCAGCATGTGTTTTTTCGGGAGTGCTATGTACTTTCTTGTTTATTGCGCCCTTTCTTTCGAGCGGGGGTACCACGAAAGGCTAGGGGCAAAGGGGGGAGTGGAGGACTTGGGGTTCAGGTTTCAGGCACTTTCTATTACCAGCCAAAAGGGAACCTCGCACACAGGCCTACTGTGGTTATGGTATTGAGAGGGGAAACAAGGAACCTGTGTTAGGATTCTTGGGAGATGGTCTGCCCATGATTTCTTTGCCCCGGTGCAGGACATGTTATAAGGTGTCTTGTGGTGGTTTTTCTAGACCTCATAATCCCAAAAGAGTGCCTGACATTTCGGCTGTAAGGACACTTCTAAAGAGTGTGCTTTTGATATTCTGGCAAGCGCCTCCCCAACTGTGCACATCTATGCACCAAACATGGTAAATCCTTCATCCTGCAAAGCATCATATCATACTCAGAAGCTTTGAGATGGCGTGAGTATATTCATTTTGGGGTGAATACTCTTCCATGCTTCTCCCACCTGAGGACTGTGGATCTGTTGTTCTTCTTTCACATGTCCCTTCAAAGAGACAGAAGGCACACTCACTCTATCTCTCTGCAAGCATCTATGCTTTGACACTTTTATCTTGCAGTTTTCCTTCCAAAGCCCGCACCCCCTTCACCACAAATACAGGCCAACCATTCCTCAATGCTCATTCACTCTTGTCATTCCAGTCCGCCACTCTATAGGCTGATAAAAAAACAACAAGAACAAGAAGTAGTTCAGCAAACAGATTTAAAGTCTCTCTGTAGATTTATCTTCAAACTGCTGCCCTCTAGTAATGCTACATGGCAACTGCAGCATAATAATAGGATTGAGAAAGGGGCTGTCCTATGCAAATAATGTTCTCCCATGATTACTTTGCTGAGCTTCCTCTGTGATGTTGTGATACGGCCTTCAAAACATGGGCTTCAGCAGATTTCCAAAGTTGCCAAACTGTCTTAGGCTAAGGGGTTTTCCACTCAAAGGCCTACATATAAGGACCCCACCCTCATTTAGCAGGGTCCAGAATTACCTGCAGTAATCCTCTATACAGAACTTGGGCGTTCGTGGGCTTATGGTAAAAGCTGCAGACTATGAATGGGGTGTTTAAAATCCCAGTCCCAAAGCCCTGGCCTGGCTGCACAGCACAGCACAGCACAGCACAGCAAAGCAAACGGATGGCACCCACCTCACACAATACAGCTTAGTTTTGCCCCTCTTTGGGCCTTATTTCTCTTCTCCAAAACACCAATTTGAGGAAAAAACCAATACATTGATTAATGAAGATACGGCTTTGCTCCTATTGTAGCTACTTGAGCAAAAGGAGGGAGAGGGAAGGTGGGGTGGAGGGGGCAAGATTTCTAAATGTGGGCTAACAATGCAAACAAAAATACTTACATTATTCCTGAAATTGTTAAAGTAAAAATAACCTTTCGAAATAAAAAAAATCAAATGACTTATTTTTTTCCACCTAAAAGTACTTTGGAGGCGCTGGCTAGATTCGAACCCCTATATAGGGATAGCCTATTGCACCAGAGGCACTAGACCTTGCCACTGAGCCATAGCTCCTGGATGGGTTTTGACTGTGCCACAGAACCTATCAGCAACATAAAGGTTGTGATGTCATTGCTTATGGCTTCCACTGCACAGGACAATTCATATCCATGATATAGGGAAGTTTTGACAAGCTAAAGACATGGAAGCCAGTGTGGTCCAGTGGGTAAGTTCCTGACTTCCACCCAGACAACCAGGGTTCGAATCCCGGCCTCCGCACCAGGTGACTGATGGCGGCAAAGAAGAGGTAAGTCGGAGATGGCTGGTAAATTGGTAAGTAGTACATCTGTCTGTCTGTGTATAGAGCATGGCTGGACTTGTGAATGGTGGATTGCAAAGTGGTTGGTAAGTGTGTATGTGCAGAGAGAGCAAGGATAGGTGCAGTCTGTGTCAGAGGGCGGGAATAGAGGGAGCACATGAGGTGGAGGGCGGAGCAAGAAGAGCAGGCTAAGAGAGGTGCAGATAGAGGGGGAGTAGGCGGAGCCTAGGAGGATAGCAGGGGTGGTTGAGGAGAAGAGTAGGGAGGGGGAGTAAGGGGATAGCAGAGGTAGGTGGTGGGAGTTAGAGGAGAAAGGGGGACGTAAATGGAGCAGGGGGAGAGAGCAAGAGGGGGTGGTGTGGCAGTGATTCAGGAGAAGAAGGGGTGTAGGAGGAGTCTAGGCCAGTGCGCAAGAGGGGGTGCAGGAGAGGAAGCATAGGGCAGCGCAGCCCATGCTGGCAAACAAACAGAGTGCCCCACCCACAAACGGGGTGATTACAAAGGAGGGGGGTTTTGGTGACGGACCCCATCATTTTTATGCCACCCCCCCCCCCCAAGCTCCAGTGTGGTGGTAGTAAAGGGGAAGAGGGGGAGTAAATTTGGGGGTGCAGTGTCAAAAGGGGTGTTGGGGTGCATTATTACAGGGGTGCTAGGAGGCGCAGAATGATGCAGCATGTGTTTTTTCGGTAGTGCTATGTACTTTCTTGTTTATTGCGCCCTTTCTTTCGAGCGGGGGTACCACGAAAGGCAAGGGGCAAAGGGGGGAGTGGAGGACTTGGGATTCAGGTTTCAGGCACTTTCTATTACCAGCCAAAAGGGAACCTCGCACACAGGCCTACTGTGGTTATGGTATTGAGAGGGGAAACAAGGAACCTGTGTTAGGATTCTTGGGAGATGGTCTGCCCATGATTTCTTTGCCCCGGTGCAGGACATGTTATAAGGTGTCTTGTGGTGGTTTTTCTAGACTTCATAATCCCAAAAGAGTGCCTGACATTTCGGCTGTAAGGACACTTCTAAAGAGTGTGCTTTTGATATTCTGGCAAGCGCATCCCCAACTGTGCACATCTATGCACCAAACATGGCAAATCCTTCATCCTGCAAAGCATCATATCATACTCAGAAGCTTTGAGATGGCGTGAGTATATTCATTTTGGGGTGAATACTCTTCCATGCTTCTCCCACCTGAGGACTGTGGATCTGTTGTTCTTCTTTCACATGTCCCTTCAAAGAGACAGAAGGCACACTCACTCTATCTCTCTGCAAGCATCTATGCTTTGACACTTTTATCTTGCAGTTTTCCTTCCAAAGCCCGCACCCCCTTCATCACAAATACAGGCCAACCATTCCTCAATGCTCATTCACTCTTGTCATTCCAGTCCGCCACTCTATAGGCTGATAAAAAAACAACAAGAACAAGAAGTAGTTCAGCAAACAGATTTAAAGTCTCTCTGTAGATTTATCTTAAAACTGCTGCCCTCTAGTAATGCTACATGGCAACTGCAGCATAATAATAGGATTGAGAAAGGGGCTGTCCTATGCAAATAATGTTCTCCCATGATTACTTTGCTGAGCTTCCTCTGTGATGTTGTGATACGGCCTTCAAAACATGGGCTTCAGCAGATTTCCAAAGTTGCCAAACTGTCTTAGGCTAAGGGGTTTTCCACTCAAAGGCCTACATATAAGGACCCCACCCTCATTTAGCAGGGTCCAGAATTACCTGCAGTAATCCTCTATACAGAACTTGGGCGTTCGTGGGCTTATGGTAAAAGCTGCAGACTATGAATGGGGTGTTTAAAATCCCAGTCCCAAAGCCCTGGCCTGGTTGCACAGCACAGCACAGCAAAGCAAACGGATGGCACCCACCTCACACAATACAGCTTAGTTTTGCCCCTCTTTGGGCCTTATTTCTCTTCTCCAAAACACCAATTTGAGGAAAAAACCAATACATTGATTAATGAAGATAAGGCTTTGCTCCTATTGTAGCTACTTGAGCAAAAGGAGGGAGAGGGAAGCTGGGGTGGAGGGGGCAAGATTTCTAAATGTGGGCTAACAATGCAAACAAAAATACTTACATTATTCCTGAAATTGTTAAAGTAAAAATAACCTTTTGAAATAAAAAAAATCAAATGATTTATTCTTTTCCACCTAAAAGTACTTTGGAGGCGCTGGCTGGATTCGAACCCCTATATAGGGATAGCCTACTGCACCAGAGGAACTAGACCTTGCCACTGAGCCATAGCTCCTGGATGGGTTTTGACTGTGCGACAGAACCTATCAGCAACATAAAGGTTGTGATGTCATTGCTTATGGCTTCCACTGCACAGGACACTTCATATCCATGATATAGGGAAGTTTTGACAAGCTAAAGACATGGAAGCCAGTGTGGTCCAGTGGGTAAGTTCCTGACTTCCACCCAGACAACCAGGGTTCGAATCCCGGGCTCGGCACCAGGTGACTGATGGCGGCAAAGAAGAGGTAAGTCGGAGATGGCTGGTAAATTGGTAAGTAGTACATCTGTCTGTCTGTCTGTCTGTGTATAGAGCATGGCTGGACTTGTGAATGGTGGATTGCAAAGTGGTTGGTAAGTGTGTATGTGCAGAGAGAGCAAGGATAGGTGCAGTCTGTGTCAGAGGGCGGGAATAGAGGGAGCACATGAGGTGGAGGGCGGAGCAAGAAGAGCAGGCTAAGAGAGGTGCAGATAGAGGGGGAGTAGGCGGAGCCTAGGAGGATAGCAGGGGTGGTTGAGGAGAAGGGTGAGAGAGGGGGAGTAGGGGGATAGCAGAGGTAGGTGGTGGGAGTTAGAGGAGAAAGGGGGACGTAGATGGAGCAGGGGGAGAGAGCAAGAGGGGGTGGTGTGGCAGTGATTCAGGAGAAGAAGGGGTGTAGGAGGAGTCTAGGCCAGTGCAGGAGAGGAAGCATAGGGCAGCGCAGCCCATGCTGGCAAACAAGCAGAGTGCCCCACCCACAAACGGGGTGATTACAAAGGAGGGGGGTTTTGGTGACGGACCCCATCATTTTTATGCCACCCCCCCCCCCCCAAGCTCCAGTGTGGTGGTAGTAAAGGGGAAGGGGGGGAGTAAATTTGGGGGTGCAGTGTCAAAAGGGGTGTTGGGGTGCATTATTACAGGGGTGCTAGGAGGCGCAGAATGATGCAGCATGTGTTTTTTCGGGAGTGCTATGTACTTTCTTGTTTATTGCGCCCTTTCTTTCGAGCGGGGGTACCACGAAAGGCTAGGGGCAAAGGGGGGAGTGGAGGACTTGGGGTTCAGGTTTCAGGCACTTTCTATTACCAGCCAAAAGGGAACCTCGCACACAGGCCTACTGTGGTTATGGTATTGAGAGGGGAAACAAGGAACCTGTGTTAGGATTCTTGGGAGATGGTCTGCCCATGATTTCTTTGCCCCGGTGCAGGACATGTTATAAGGTGTCTTGTGGTGGTTTTTCTAGACCTCATAATCCCAAAAGAGTGCCTGACATTTCGGCTGTAAGGACACTTCTAAACAGTGTGCTTTTGATATTCTGGCAAGTGCATCCCCAACTGTGCACATCTATGCACCAAACATGGCAAATCCTTCATCCTGCAAAGCATCATATCATACTCAGAAGCTTTGAGATGGCGTGAGTATATTCATTTTGGGGTGAATACTCTTCCATGCTTCTCCCACCTGAGGACTGTGGATCTGTTGTTCTTCTTTCACATGTCCCTTCAAAGAGACAGAAGGCACACTCACTCTATCTCTCTGCAAGCATCTATGCTTTGACACTTTTATCTTGCAGTTTTCCTTCCAAAGCCCGCACCCCCTTCACCACAAATACAGGCCAACCATTCCTCAATGCTCATTCACTCTTGTCATTCCAGTCCGCCACTCTATAGGCTGATAAAAAAACAACAAGAACAAGAAGTAGTTCAGCAAACAGATTTAAAGTCTCTCTGTAGATTTATCTTCAAACTGCTGCCCTCTAGTAATGCTACATGGCAACTGCAGCATAATAATAGGATTGAGAAAGGGGCTGTCCTATGCAAATAATGTTCTCCCATGATTACTTTGCTGAGCTTCCTCTGTGATGTTGTGATACGGCCTTCAAAACATGGGCTTCAGCAGATTTCCAAAGTTGCCAAACTGTCTTAGGCTAAGGGGTTTTCCACTCAAAGGCCTACATATAAGGACCCCACCCTCATTTAGCGGGGTCCAGAATTACCTGCAGTAATCCTCTATACAGAACTTGGGCGTTCGTGGGCTTATGGTAAAAGCTGCAGACTATGAATGGGGTGTTTAAAATCCCAGTCCCAAAGCCCTGGCCTGGCTGCACAGCACAGCACAGCACAGCACAGCAAAGCAAACGGATGGCACCCACCTCACACAATACAGCTTAGTTTTGCCCCTCTTTGGGCCTTATTTCTCTTCTCCAAAACACCAATTTGAGGAAAAAAACAATACATTGATTAATGAAGATAAGGCTTTGCTCCTATTGTAGCTACTTGAGCAAAAGGAGGGAGAGGGAAGGTGGGGTGGAGGGGGCAAGATTTCTAAATGTGGGCTAACAATGCAAACAAAAATACTTACATTATTCCTGAAATTGTTAAAGTAAAAAAAACCTTTCGAAATAAAAAAAATCAAATGACTTATATTTTTCCACCTAAAAGTACTTTGGAGGTGCTGGCTGGATTCGAACCCCTATATAGGGATAGCCTACTGCACCAGAGGCACTAGACCTTGCCACTGAGCCATAGCTCCTGGATGGGTTTTGACTGTGCCACAGAACCTATCAGCAACATAAAGGTTGTGATGTCATTGCTTATGGCTTCCACTGCACAGGACACTTCATATCCATGATATAGGGAAGTTTTGACAAGCTAAAGACATGGAAGCCAGTGTGGTCCAGTGGGTAAGTTCCTGACTTCCACCCAGACAACCAGGGTTCGAATCCTGGGCTCCGCACCAGGTGACTGATGGCGGCAAAGAAGAGGTAAGTCGGAGATGGCTGGTAAATTGGTAAGTAGTACATCTGTCTGTCTGTCTGTGTATAGAGCATGGCTGGACTTGTGAATGGTGGATTGCAAAGTGGTTGGTAAGTGTGTATGTGCAGAGAGAGCAAGGATAGGTGCAGTCTGTGTCAGAGGGCGGGAATAGAGGGAGCACATGAGGTGGAGGGCGGAGCAAGAAGAGCAGGCTAAGAGAGGTGCAGATAGAGGGGGAGTAGGCGGAGCCAAGGAGGATAGCAGGGGTGGTTGAGGAGAAGAGTAAGAAGGGAAGGGTGAGAGAGGGGGAGTAGGGGGATAGCAGAGGTAGGTGGTGGGAGTTAGAGGAGAAAGGGGGACGTAGATGGAGCAGGGGGAGAGAGCAAGAGGGGGTGGTGTGGCAGTGATTCAGGAGAAGAAGGGGTGTAGGAGGAGTCTAGGCCAGTGCAGGAGAGGAAGCATAGGGCAGCGCAGCCCATGCTGGCAAACAAGCAGAGTGCCCCACCCACAAACGGGGTGATTACAAAGGAGGGGGATTTTGGTGACGGACCCCATCATTTTTATGCCACCCCCCCCCCCAAGCTCCAGTGTGGTGGTAGTAAAGGGGAAGGGGGGGAGTAAATTTGGGGGTGCAGTGTCAAAAGGGGTGTTGGGGTGCATTATTACAGGGGTGCTAGGAGGCGCAGAATGATGCAGCATGTGTTTTTTCGGGAGTGCTATGTACTTTCTTGTTTATTGCGCCCTTTCTTTCGAGCGGGGGTACCACGAAAGGCTAGGGGCAAAGGGGGGAGTGGAGGACTTGGGGTTCAGGTTTCAGGCACTTTCTATTACCAGCCAAAAGGGAACCTCGCACACAGGCCTACTGTGGTTATGGTATTGAGAGGGGAAACAAGGAACCTGTGTTAGGATTCTTGGGAGATGGTCTGCCCATGATTTCTTTGCCCCGGTGCAGGACATGTTATAAGGTGTCTTGTGGTGGTTTTTCTAGACCTCATAATCCCAAAAGAGTGCCTGACATTTCGGCTGTAAGGACACTTCTAAAGAGTGTGCTTTTGATATTCTGGCAAGCGCATCCCCAACTGTGCACATCTATGCACCAAACATGGCAAATCCTTCATCCTGCAAAGCATCATATCATACTCAGAAGCTTTGAGATGGCGTGAGTATATTCATTTTGGGGTGAATACTCTTCCATGCTTCTCCCACCTGAGGACTGTGGATCTGTTGTTCTTCTTTCACATGTCCCTTCAAAGAGACAGAAGGCACACTCACTCTATCTCTCTGCAAGCATCTATGCTTTGACACTTTTATCTTGCAGTTTTCCTTCCAAAGCCCGCACCCCCTTCACCACAAATACAGGCCAACCATTCCTCAATGCTCATTCACTCTTGTCATTCCAGTCCGCCACTCTATAGGCTGATAAAAAAACAACAAGAACAAGAAGTAGTTCAGCAAACAGATTTAAAGTCTCTCTGTAGATTTATCTTCAAACTGCTGCCCTCTAGTAATGCTACATGGCAACTGCAGCATAATAATAGGATTGAGAAAGGGGCTGTCCTATGCAAATAATGTTCTCCCATGATTACTTTGCTGAGCTTCCTCTGTGATGTTGTGATACGGCCTTCAAAACATGGGCTTCAGCAGATTTCCAAAGTTGCCAAACTGTCTTAGGCTAAGGGGTTTTCCACTCAGAGGCCTACATATAAGGACCCCACCCTCATTTAGCAGGGTCCAGAATTACCTGCAGTAATCCTCTATACAGAACTTGGGCGTTCGTGGGCTTATGGTAAAAGCTGCAGACTATGAATGGGGTGTTTAAAATCCCAGTCCCAAAGCCCTGGCCTGGCTGCACAGCACAGCACAGCACAGCACAGCACAGCACAGAAAAGCAAAGCAAACGGATGGCACCCACCTCACACAATACAGCTTAGTTTTGCCCCTCTTTGGGCCTTATTTCTCTTCTCCAAAACACCAATTTGAGGAAAAAACCAATACATTGATTAATGAAGATAAGGCTTTGCTCCTATTGTAGCTACTTGAGCAAAAGGAGGGAGTGGGAAGGTGGGGTGGAGGGGGCAAGATTTCTAAATGTGGGCTAACAATGCAAACAAAAATACTTACATTATTCCTGAAATTGTTAAAGTAAAAATAACCTTTCGAAATAAAAAAAATCAAATGACTTATTTTTTTCCACCAAAAAGTACTTTGGAGGCGCTGGCTGGATTCGAACCCCTATATAGGGATAGCCTACTGCACCAGAGGCACTAGACCTTGCCACTGAGCCATAGCTCCTGGATGGGTTTTGACTGTGCCACAGAACCTATCAGCAACATAAAGGTTGTGATGTCATTGCTTATGGCTTCCACTGCACAGGACACTTCATATCCATGATATAGGGAAGTTTTGACAAGCTAAAGACATGGAAGCCAGTGTGGTCCAGTGGGTAAGTTCCTGACTTCCACCCAGACAACCAGGGTTCGAATCCCGGGCTCCACACCAGGTGACTGATGGCGGCAAAGAAGAGGTAAGTCGGAGATGGCTGGTAAATTGGTAAGTAGTACATCTGTCTGTCTGTGTATAGAGCATGGCTGGACTTGTGAATGGTGGATTGCAAAGTGGTTGGTAAGTGTGTATGTGCAGAGAGAGCAAGGATAGGTGCAGTCTGTGTCAGAGGGCGGGAATAGAGGGAGCACATGAGGTGGAGGGCGGAGCAAGAAGAGCAGGCTAAGAGAGGTGCAGATAGAGGGGGAGTAGGCGGAGCCTAGGAGGATAGCAGGGGTGGTTGAGGAGAAGAGTAAGAATGGAAGGGTGAGGTAGGGGGATAGCAGAGGTAGGTGGTTGAAGTTAGAGGAGAAAGGGGGACGTAGATGGAGCAGGGGGAGAGAGCAAGAGGGGGTGGTGTGGCAGTGATTCAGGAGAAGAAGGGGTGTAGGAGGAGTCTAGGCCAGTGCAGGAGAGGAAGCATAGGGCAGCGCAGCCCATGCTGGCAAACAAGCAGAGTGCCCCACCCACAAACGGGGTGATAACAAAGGAGGGGGGTTTTGGTGACGGACCCCATCATTTTTATGCCACCCCCCCCCAAGCTCCAGTGTGGTGGTAGTAAAGGGGAAGGGGGGGAGTAAATTTGGGGGTGCAGTGTCAAAAGGGGTGTTGGGGTGCAGTATTACAGGGGTGCTAGGAGGCGCAGAATGATGCAGCATGTGTTTTTTCGGGAGTGCTATGTACTTTCTTGTTTATTGCGCCCTTTCTTTCGAGCGGGGGTACCACGAAAGGCTAGGGGCAAAGGGGGGAGTGGAGGACTTGGGGTTCAGGTTTCTGGCACTTTCTATTACCAGCCAAAAGGGAACCTCGCACACAGGCCTACTGTGGTTATGGTATTGAGAGGGGAAACAAGGAACCTGTGTTAGGATTCTTGGGAGATGGTCTGCCCATGATTTCTTTGCCCCGGTGCAGGACATGTTATAAGGTGTCTTGTGGTGGTTTTTCTAGACCTCATAATCCCAAAAGAGTACCTGACATTTCGGCTGTAAGGACACTTCTAAACAGTGTGCTTTTGATATTCTGGCAAGCGCATCCCCAACTGTGCACATCTATGCACCAAACATGGCAAATCCTTCATCCTGCAAAGCATGATATCATACTCAGAAGCTTTGAGATGGCGTGAGTATATTCATTTTGGGGTGAATACTCTTCCATGCTTCTCCCACCTGAGGACTGTGGATCTGTTGTTCTTCTTTCACATGTCCCTTCAAAGAGACAGAAGGCACACTCACTCTATCTCTCTGCAAGCATCTATGCTTTGACACTTTTATCTTGCAGTTTTCCTTCCAAAGCCCGCACCCCCTTCACCACAAATACAGGCCAACCATTCCTCAATGCTCATTCACTCTTGTCATTCCAGTCCGCCACTCTATAGGCTGATAAAAAAACAACAAGAACAAGAAGTAGTTCAGCAAACAGATTTAAAGTCTCTCTGTAGATTTATCTTCATACTGCTGCCCTCTAGTAATGCTACATGGCAACTGCAGCATAATAATAGGATTGAGAAAGGGGCTGTCCTATGCAAATAATGTTCTCCCATGATTACTTTGCTGAGCTTCCTCTGTGATGTTGTGATACGGCCTTCAAAACATGGGCTTCAGCAGATTTCCAAAGTTGCCAAACTGTCTTAGGCTAAGGGGTTTTCCACTCAAAGGCCTACATATAAGGACCCCACCCTCATTTAGCAGGGTCCAGAATTACCTGCAGTAATCCTCTATACAGAACTTGGGCGTTCGTGGGCTTATGGTAAAAGCTTCAGACTATGAATGGGGTGTTTAAAATCCCAGTCCCAAAGCCCTGGCCTGGCTGCACAGCACAGCACAGCAAAGCAAACGGATGGCACCCACCTCACACAATACAGCTTAGTTTTGCCCCTCTTTGGGCCTTATTTCTCTTCTCCAAAACACCAATTTGAGGAAAAAACCAATACATTGCTTAATGAAGATAAGGCTTTGCTCCTATTGTAGCTACTTGAGCAAAAGGAGGGAGAGGGAAGGTGGGGTGGAGGGGGCAAGATTTCTAAATGTGGGCTACCAATGCAAACAAAAATACTTACATTATTCCTGAAATTGTTAAAGTAAAAATAACCTTTCGAAATAAAAAAAATCAAATGACTTATTTTTTTCCACCTAAAAGTACTTTGGAGGCGCTGGCTGGATTCGAACCCCTATATAGGGATAGCCTACTGCACCAGAGGCACTAGACCTTGCCACTGAGCCATAGCTCCTGGATGGGTTTTGACTGTGCCACAGAACCTATCAGCAACATAAAGGTTGTGATGTCATTGCTTATGGCTTCCACTGCACAGGACACTTCATATCCATGATATAGGGAAGTTTTGACAAGCTAAAGACATGGAAGCCAGTGTGGTCCAGTGGGTAAGTTCCTGACTTCCACCCAGACAACCAGGGTTCGAATCCCGGGCTCCGCACCAGGTGACTGATGGCGGCAAAGAAGAGGTAAGTCGGAGATGGCTGGTAAATTGGTAAGTAGTACATCTGTCTGTCTGTCTGTCTGTCTGTGTAGAGAGCATGGCTGGACTTGTGAATGGTGGATTGCAAAGTGGTTGGTAAGTGTGTATGTGCAGAGAGAGCAAGGATAGGTGCAGTCTGTGTCAGAGGGCGGGAATAGAGGGAGCACATGAGGTGGAGGGCGGAGCAAAAAGAGCAGGCTAAGAGAGGTGCAGATAGAGGGGGAGTAGGCGGAGCCTTGGAGGATAGCAGGGGTGGTTGAGGAGAAGAGTAAGAAGGGAAGGGTGAGAGAGGGGGAGTAGGGGGATAGCAGAGGTAGGTGGTGGGAGTTAGAGGAGAAAGGGGGACGTAGATGGAGCAGGGGGAGAGAGCAAGAGGGGGTGGTGTGGCAGTGATTCAGGAGAAGAAGGGGTGTAGGAGGAGTCTAGGCCAGTGCAGGAGAGGAAGCATAGGGCAGCGCAGCCCATGCTGGCAAACAAGCAGAGTGCCCCACCCACAAACGCTGTGATTACAAAGGAGGGGGGTTTTGGTGACGGACCCCATCATTTTTATGCCACCCCCCCCCAAGCTCCAGTGTGGTGGTAGTAAAGGGGAAGGGGGGAGTAAATTTGGGGGTGCAGTGTCAAAAGGGGTGTTGGGGTGCATTATTACAGGGGTGCTAGGAGGCGCAGAATGATGCAGCATGTGTTTTTTCGGGAGTGCTATGTACTTTCTTGTTTATTGCGCCCTTTCTTTCGAGCGGGGGTACCACGAAAGGCTAGGGGCAAAGGGGGGAGTGGAGGACTTGGGGTTCAGGTTTCAGGCACTTTCTATTACCAGCCAAAAGGGAACCTCGCACACAGGCCTACTGTGGTTATGGTATTGAGAGGGGAAACAAGGAACCTGTGTTAGGATTCTTGGGAGATGGTCTGCCCATGATTTCTTTGCCCCGGTGCAGGACATGTTATAAGGTGTCTTGTGGTGGTTTTTCTAGACCTCATAATCCCAAAAGAGTGCCTGACATTTCCATGTAAGGACACTTCTAAACAGTGTGCTTTTGATATTCTGGCAAGCGCATTCCCAACTGTGCACATCTATGCACCAAACATGGCAAATCCTTCATCCTGCAAAGCATCATATCATACTCAGAAGCTTTGAGATGGCGTGAGTATATTCATTTTGGGGTGAATACTCTTCCATGCTTCTCCCACCTGAGGACTGTGGATCTGTTGTTCTTCTTTCACATGTCCCTTCAAAGAGACAGAAGGCACACTCACTCTATCTCTCTGCAAGCATCTATGCTTTGACACTTTTATCTTGCAGTTTTCCTTCCAAAGCCCGCACCCCCTTCACCACAAATACAGGCCAACCATTCCTCAATGCTCATTCACTCTTGTCATTCCAGTCCGCCACTCTATAGGCTGATAAAAAAACAACAAGAACAAGAAGTAGTTCAGCAAACAGATTTAAAGTCTCTCTGTAGATTTATCTTCAAACTGCTGCCCTCTAGTAATGCTACATGGCAACTGCAGCATAATAATAGGATTGAGAAAGGGGCTGTCCTATGCAAATAATGATCTCCCATGATTACTTTGCTGAGCTTCCTCTGTGATGTTGTGATACGGCCTTCAAAACATGGGCTTCAGCAGATTTCCAAAGTTGCCAAACTGTCTTAGGCTAAGGGGTTTTCCACTCAAAGGCCTACATATAAGGACCCCACCCTCATTTAGCAGGGTCCAGAATTACCTGCAGTAATCCACTATACAGAACTTGGGCGTTCGTGGCCGTTTGTGGGCTTATGGTAAAAGCTGCAGATATGAATGGGGTGTTTAAAATCCCAGTCCCAAAGCCCTGGCCTGGCTGCACAGCACAGCACAGCACAGCACAGCACAGCAAAGCAAACGGATGGCACCCACCTCACACAATACAGCTTAGTTTTGCCCCTCTTTGGGCCTTATTTCTCTTCTCCAAAACACCAATTTGAGGAAAAAAACAATACATTGATTAATGAAGATAAGGCTTTGCTCCTATTGTAGCTACTTGAGCAAAAGGAGGGAGAGGGAAGGTGGGGTAGAGGGGGAAAGATTTCATAATGTGGGCTAACAATGCAAACAAAAATACTTACATTATTCCTGAAATTGTTAAAGTAAAAATAACCTTTCGAAATAAAAAAAATCAAATGACTTATTTTTTTCCACCTAAAAGTACTTTGGAGGCGCTGGCTGGATTCGAACCCCTATATAGGGATAGCCTACTGCACCAGAGGCACTAGGCCTTGCCACTGAGCCATAGCTCCTGGATGGGTTTTGACTGTGCCACAGAACCTATCAGCAACATAAAGGTTGTGATGTCATTGCTTATGGCTTCCACTGCACAGGACACTTCATATCCATGATATAGGGAAGTTTTGACAAGCTAAAGACATGGAAGCCAGTGTGGTCCAGTGGGTAAGTTCCTGACTTCCACCCAGACAACCAGGGTTCGAATCCCGGGCTCCGCACCAGGTGACTGATGGCGGCAAAGAAGAGGTAAGTCGGAGATGGCTGGTAAATTGGTAAGTAGTACATCTGTCTGTCTGTGTATAGAGCATGGCTGGACTTGTGAATGGTGGATTGCAAAGTGGTTGGTAAGTGTGTATGTGCAGAGAGAGCAAGGATAGGTGCAGTCTGTGTCAGAGGGCGGGAATAGAGGGAGCACATGAGGTGGAGGGCGGAGCAAGAAGAGCAGGCTAAGAGAGGTGCAGATAGAGGGGGAGTAGGCGGAGCCTAGGAGGATAGCAGGGGTGGTTGAGGAGAAGAGTAAGAAGGGTAGGGGGAGTAGGGGGATAGCAGAGGTAGGTGGTGGGAGTTAGAGGAGAAAGGGGGACGTAGATGGAGCAGGTTAGAGAGCAAGAGGGGGTGGTGTGGCAGTGATTCAGGAGAAGAAGGGGTGTAGGAGGAGTCTAGGCCAGTGCAGGAGAGGAAGCATAGGGCAGCGCAGCCCATGCTGGCAAACAAGCAGAGTGCCCCACCCACAAACGGGGTGATTACAAAGGAGGGGGGTTTTGGTGACGGACCCCATCATTTTTATGCCACCCCCCCCCCCAAGCTCCAGTGTGGTGGTAGTAAAGGGGAAGGGGGGGAGTAAATTTGGGGGTGCAGTGTCAAAAGGGGTGTTGGGGTGCATTATTACAGGGGTGCTAGGAGGCGCAGAATGATGCAGCATGTGTTTTTTCGGGAGTGCTATGTACTTTCTTGTTTATTGCGCCCTTTCTTTCGAGCGGGGGTACCACGAAAGGATAGGGGCAAAGGGGGGAGTGGAGGACTTGGGGTTCAGGTTTCAGGCCCTTTCTATTACCAGCCAAAAGGGAACCTCGCACACAGGCCTACTGTGGTTATGGTATTGAGAGGGGAAACAAGGAACCTGTGTTAGGATTCTTGGGAGATGGTCTGCCCATGATTTCTTTGCCCCGGTGCAGGACATGTTATAAGGTGTCTTGTGGTGGTTTTTCTAGACCTCATAATCCCAAAAGAGTGCCTGACATTTCGGCTGTAAGGACACTTCTAAAGAGTGTGCTTTTGATATTCTGGCAAGCGCATCCCCAACTGTGCACATCTATGCACCAAACATGGCAAATCCTTCATCCTGCAAAGCATCATATCATACTCAGAAGCTTTGAGATGGCGTGAGTATATTCATTTTGGGGTGAATACTCTTCCATGCTTCTCCCACCTGAGGACTGTGGATCTGTTGTTCTTCTTTCACATGTCCCTTCAAAGAGACAGAAGGCACACTCACTCTATCTCTCTGCAAGCATCTATGCTTTGACACTTTTATCTTGCAGTTTTCCTTCCAAAGCCCGCACCCCCTTCACCACAAATACAGGCCAACCATTCCTCAATGCTCATTCACTCTTGTCATTCCAGTCCGCCACTCTATAGGCTGATAAAAAAACAACAAGAACAAGAAGTAGTTCAGCAAACAGATTTAAAGTCTCTCTGTAGATTTATCTTCAAACTGCTGCCCTCTAGTAATGCTACATGGCAACTGCAGCATAATAATAGGATGGAGAAAGGGGCTGTCCTATGCAAATAATGTTCTCCCATGATTACTTTGCTGAGCTTCCTCTGTGATGTTGTGATACGGCCTTCAAAACATGGGCTTCAGCAGATTTCCAAAGTTGCCAAACTATTTTAGGCTAAGGGGTTTTCCACTCAAAGGCCTACATATAAGGACCCCACCCTCATTTAGCAGGGTCCAGAATTACCTGCAGTAATCCTCTATACAGAACTTGGGCGTTCGTGGGCTTATGGTAAAAGCTGCAGACTATGAATGGGGTGTTTAAAATCCCAGTCCCAAAGCCCTGGCCTGGCTGCACAGCACAGCACAGCACAGCACAGCAAAGCAAACGGATGGCACCCACCTCACACAATACAGCTTAGTTTTGCCCCTCTTTGGGCCTTATTTCTCTTCTCCAAAACACCAATTTGAGGAAAAAAACAATACATTGATTAATGAAGATAAGGCTTTGCTCCTATTGTAGCTACTTGAGCAAAAGGAGGGAGAGGGAAGGTGGGGTGGAGGGGGCAAGATTTCTAAATGTGGGCTAACAATGCAAACAAAAATACTTACATTATTCCTGAAATTGTTAAAGTAAAAATAACCTTTCGAAATAAAAAAAATCAAATGACTTATTTTTTTCCACCTAAAAGTACTTTGGAGGCGCTGGCTGGATTCGAACCCCTATATAGGGATAGCCTCCTGCACCAGAGGCACTAGGCCTTGCCACTGAGCCATAGCTCCAGGATGGGTTTTGACTGTGCCACAGAACCTATCAGCAACATAAAGGTTGTGATGTCATTGCTTATGGCTTCCACTGCACAGGACACTTCATATCCATGATATAGGGAAGTTTTGACAAGCTAAAGACATGGAAGCCAGTGTGGTCCAGTGGGTAAGTTCCTGACTTCCACCCAGACAACCAGGGTTCGAATCCCGGGCTCCGCACCAGGTGACTGATGGCGGCAAAGAAGAGGTAAGTCGGAGATGGCTGGTAAATTGGTAAGTAGTACATCTGTCTGTCTGTGTATAGAGCATGGCTGGACTTGTGAATGGTGGATTGCAAAGTGGTTGGTAAGTGTGTATGTGCAGAGAGAGCAAGGATAGGTGCAGTCTGTGTCAGAGGGCGGGAATAGAGGGAGCACATGAGGTGGAGGGCGGAGCAAGAAGAGCAGGCTAAGAGAGGTGCAGATAGAGGGGGAGTAGGCGGAGCCTAGGAGGATAGCAGTGGTGGTTGAGGAGAAGAGTAAGAAGGGAAGGTTGAGAGAGGGGGAGTAGGGGGATAGCAGAGGTAGGTGGTGGGAGTTAGAGGAGAAAGGGGGACATAGATGGAGCAGGGGGAGAGAGCAAGAGGGGGTGGTGTGGCAGTGATTCAGGAGAAGAAGGGGTGTAGGAGGAGTCTAGGCCAGTGCAGGAGAGGAAGCATAGGGCAGCGCAGCCCATGCTGGCAAACAAGCAGAGTGCCCCACCCACAAACGGAGTGATTACAAAGGAGGGGGGTTTTGGTGACGGACCCCATCATTTTTATGCCACCCCCCCCCAAGCTCCAGTGTGGTGGTAGTAAAGGGGAAGGGGGGGAGTAAATTTGGGGGTGCAGTGTCAAAAGGGGTGTTGGGGTGCATTATTACAGGGGTGCTAGGAGGCGCAGAATGATGCAGCATGTGTTTTTTCGGGAGTGCTATGTACTTTCTTGTTTATTGCGCCCTTTCTTTCGAGCGGGGGTACCACGAAAGGCTAGGGGCAAAGGGGGGAGTGGAGGACTTGGGGTTCAGGTTTCAGGCACTTTCTATTACCAGCGAAAAGGGAACCTCGCACACAGGCCTACTGTTGTTATGGTATTGAGAGGGGAAACAAGGAACCTGTGTTAGGATTCTTGGGAGATGGTCTGCCCATGATTTCTTTGCCCCGGTGCAGGACATGTTATAAGGTGTCTTGTGGTGGTTTTTCTAGACCTCATAATCCCAAAAGAGTGCCTGACATTTCGGCTGTAAGGACACTTCTAAAGAGTGTGCTTTTGATATTCTGGCAAGCGCATCCCCAACTGTGCACATCTATGCACCAAACATGGCAAATCCTTCATCCTGCAAAGCATCATATCATACTCAGAAGCTTTGAGATGGCATGAGTATATTCATTTTGGGGTGAATACTCTTCCATGCTTCTCCCACCTGAGGACTGTGGATCTGTTGTTCTTCTTTCACATGTCCCTTCAAAGAGACAGAAGGCACACTCACTCTATCTCTCTGCAAGCATCTATGCTTTGACACTTTTATCTTGCAGTTTTCCTTCCAAAGCCCGCACCCCCTTCACCACAAATACAGGCCAACCATTCCTCAATGCTCATTCACTCTTGTCATTCCAGTCCGCCACTCTATAGGCTGATAAAAAAACAACAAGAACAAGAAGTAGTTCAGCAAACAGATTTAAAGTCTCTCTGTAGATTTATCTTCAAACTGCTGCCCTCTAGTAATGCTACATGGCAACTGCAGCATAATAATAGGATTGAGAAAGGGGCTGTCCTATGCAAATAATGTTCTCCCATGATTACTTTGCTGAGCTTCCTCTTTGATGTTGTGATACGGCCTTCAAAACATGGGCTTCAGCAGATTTCCAAAGTTGCCAAACTGTCTTAGGCTAAGGGGTTTTCCACTCAAAGGCCTACATATAAGGACCCCACCCTCATTTAGCAGGGTCCAGAATTACCTGCAGTAATCCTCTATACAGAACTTGGGCGTTCGTGGGCTTATGGTAAAAGCTGCAGACTATGAATGGGGTGTTTAAAATCCCAGTCCCAAAGCCCTGGCCTGGCTGCACAGCACAGCACAGCACAGCACAGCAAAGCAAAGCAAACGGATGGCACCCACCTCACACAATACAGCTTAGTTTTGCCCCTCTTTGGGCCTTATTTCTCTTCTCCAAAACACCAATTTGAGGAAAAAACCAATACATTGATTAATGAAGATAAGGCTTTGCTCCTATTGTAGCTACTTGAGCAAAAGGAGGGAGAGGGAAGGTGGGGTGGAGGGGGCAAGATTTCTAAATGTGGGCTAACAATGCAAACAAAAATACTTACATTATTCCTGAAATTGTTAAAGTAAAAATAACCTTTCGAAATAAAAAAAATCAAATGACTTATTTTTTTCCACCTAAAAGTACTTTGGAGACGCTGGCTGGATTCGAACCCCTATATAGGGATAGCCTACTGCACCAGAGGCACTAGACCTTGCCACTGAGCCATAGCTCCTGGATGGGTTTTGACTGTGCCACAGAACCTATCAGCAACATAAAGGTTGTGATGTCATTGCTTATGGCTTCCACTGCACAGGACACTTCATATCCATGATATAGGGAAGTTTTGACAAGCTAAAGACATGGAAGCCAGTGTGGTCCAGTGGGTAAGTTCCTGACTTCCACCCAGACAACCAGGGTTCGAATCCCGGGCTCCGCACCAGGTGACTGATGGCGGCAAAGAAGAGGTAAGTCGGAGATGGCTGGTAAATTGGTAAGTAGTACATCTGTCTGTCTGTGTATAGAGCATGGCTGGACTTGTGAATGGTGGATTGCAAAGTGGTTGGTAAGTGTGTATGTGCAGAGAGAGCAAGGATAGGTGCAGTCTGTGTCAGAGGGCGGGAATAGAGGGAGCACATGAGGTGGAGGGCGGAGCAAGAAGAGCAGGCTAAGAGAGGTGCAGATAGAGGGGGAGTAGGCGGAGCCTAGGAGGATAGCAGGGGTGGTTGTGAGAAGAGTAAGAGGGGGAGTAGGGGGATAGCAGAGGTAGGTGGTGGGAGTTAGAGGAGAAAGGGGGACGTAGATGGAGCAGGGGGAGAGAGCAAGAGGGGGTGGTGGGGCAGTGATTCAGGAGAAGAAGGGGTGCAGGAGGAGTCTAGGCCAGTGCAGGAGAGGAAGCATAGGGCAGCGCAGCCCATGCTGGCAAACAAGCAGAGTGCCCCACCCACAAACGGGGTGATTACAAAGGAGGGGGGTTTTGGTGACGGACCCCATCATTTTTATGCCACCCCCCCCCCCAAGCTCCAGTGTGGTGGTAGTAAAGGGGAAGGGGGGGAGTAAATTTGGGGGTGCAGTGTCAAAAGGGGTGTTGGGGTGCATTATTACAGGGGTGCTAGGAGGCGCAGAATGATGCAGCATGTGTTTTTTCGGGAGTGCTATGTACTTTCTTGTTTATTGCGCCCTTTCTTTCGAGCGGGGGTACCACGAAAGGCTAGGGGCAAAGGGGGGAGTGGAGGACTTGGGGTTCAGGTTTCAGGCACTTTCTATTACCAGCCAAAAGGGAACCTCGCACACAGGCCTACTGTGGTTATGGTATTGAGAGGGGAAACAAGGAACCTGTGTTAGGATTCTTGGGAGATGGTCTGCCCATGATTTCTTTGCCCCGGTGCAGGACATGTTATAAGGTGTCTTGTGGTGGTTTTTCTAGACCTCATAATCCCAAAAGAGTGCCTGACATTTCGGCTGTAAGGACACTTCTAAAGAGTGTGCTTTTGATATTCTGGCAAGCACATCCCCAACTGTGCACATCTATGCACCAAACATGGCAAATCCTTCATCCTATCTGGCATCATATCATACTCAGAAACTTTGAGATGGCATGAGTATATTCATTTTGGGGTGAATACTCTTCCATGCTTCTCCCACCTGAGGACTGTGGATCTGTTGTTCTTCTTTCACATGTCCCTTCAAAGAGACAGAAGGCACACTCACTCTATCTCTCTGCAAGCATCTATGCTTTGACACTTTTATCTTGCAGTTTTCCTTCCAAAGCCCGCACCCCCTTCACCACAAATACAGGCCAACCATTCCTCAATGCTCATTCACTCTTGTCATTCCAGTCCGCCACTCTATAGGCTGATAAAAAAACAACAAGAACAAGAAGTAGTTCAGCAAACAGATTTAAAGTCTCTCTGTAGATTTATCTTCAAACTGCTGCCCTCTAGTAATGCTACATGGCAACTGCAGCATAATAATAGGATTGAGAAAGGGGCTGTCCTATGCAAATAATGTTCTCCCATGATTACTTTGCTGAGCTTCCTCTGTGATGTTGTGATACGGCCTTCAAAACATGGGCTTCAGCAGATTTCCAAAGTTGCCAAACTGTCTTAGGCTAAGGGGTTTTCCACTCAAAGGCCTACATATAAGGACCCCACCCTCATTTAGCAGGGTCCAGAATTACCTGCAGTAATCCTCTATACAGAACTTGGGCGTTCGTGGGCTTATAGTAAAAGCTGCAGACTATGAATGGGGTGTTTAAAATCCCAGTCCCAAAGCCCTGGCCTGGCTGCACAGCACAGCACAGCACAGCAAAGCAAAGCAAACGGATGGCACCCACCTCACACAATACAGCTTAGTTTTGCCCCTCTTTGGGCCTTATTTCTCTTCTCCAAAACACCAATTTGAGGAAAAAACCAATACATTGATTAATGAAGATAAGGCTTTGCTCCTATTGTAGCTACTTGAGCAAAGGGAGGGAGAGGGAAGGTGGGGTGGAGGGGGCAAGATTTCTAAATGTGGGCTAACAATGCAAACAAAAATACTTACATTATTCCTGAAATTGTTAAAGTAAAAATAACCTTTTGAAATAAAAAAAATCAAATGACTTATTTTTTTCCACCTAAAAGTACTTTGGAGGCGCTGGCTGGATTCGAACCCCTATATAGGGATAGCCTACTGCACCAGAGGCACTAGACCTTGCCACTGAGCCATAGCTCCTGGATGGGTTTTGACTGTGCCACAGAACCTATCAGCAACATAAAGGTTGTGATGTCATTGCGTATGGCTTCCACTGCACAGGACACTTCATATCCATGATATAGGGAAGTTTTGACAAGCTAAAGACATGGAAGCCAGTGTGGTCCAGTGGGTAAGTTCCTGACTTCCACCCAGACAACCAGGGTTCGAATCCCGGGCTCCGCACCAGGTGACTGATGGCGGCAAAGAAGAGGTAAGTCGGAGATGGCTGGTAAATTGGTAAGTAGTACATCTGTCTGTGTATAGAGCATGGCTGGACTTGTGAATGGTGGATTGCAAAGTGGTTGGTAAGTGTGTATGTGCAGAGAGAGCAAGGATAGGTGCAGTCTGTGTCAGAGGGCGGGAATAGAGGGAGCACATGAGGTGGAGGGCGGAGCAAGAAGAGCAGGCTAAGAGAGGTGCAGATAGAGGGGGAGTAGGCGGAGCCTAGGAGGATAGCAGGGGTGGTTGAGGAGAAGAGTAAGAAGGGAAGGGTGAGAGAGGGGGAGTAGGGGGATAGCAGAGGTAGGTGGTGGGAGTTAGAGGAGAAAGGGGGACGTAGATGGAGCAGGGGGAGAGAGCAGAGGGGGTGGTGTGGCAGTGATTCAGGAGAAGAAGGAGTGTAGGAGGAGTCTAGGCCAGTGCAGGAGAGGAAGCATAGGGCAGCGCAGCCCATGCTGGCAAACAAGCAGAGTGCCCCACCCACAAACGGGGTGATTACAAAGGAGGGGGGTTTTGGTGACGGACCCCATCATTTTTATGCCACCCCCCCCCAAGCTCCAGTGTGGTGGTAGTAAAGGGGAAGGGGGGGAGTAAATTTGGGGGTGCAGTGTCAAAAGGGGTGTTGGGGTGCATTATTACAGGGGTGCTAGGAGGCGCAGAATGATGCAGCATGTGTTTTTTCGGGAGTGCTATGTACTTTCTTGTTTATTGCGCCCTTTCTTTCGAGCCGGGGTACCACGAAAGGCTAGGGGCAAAGGGGGGAGTGGAGGACTTGGGGTTCAGGTTTCAGGCACTTTCTATTACCAGCCAAAAGGGAACCTCGCACACAGGCCTACTGTGGTTATGGTATTGAGAGGGGAAACAAGGAACCTGTGTTAGGATTCTTGGGAGATGGTCTGCCCATGATTTCTTTGCCCCGGTGCAGGACATGTTATAAGGTGTCTTGTGGTGGTTTTTCTAGACCTCATAATCCCAAAAGAGTGCCTGACATTTCGGCTGTAAG
Organism: Pleurodeles waltl; assembly: GCF_031143425.1. Classification (NCBI taxonomy): domain Eukaryota; kingdom Metazoa; phylum Chordata; class Amphibia; order Caudata; family Salamandridae; genus Pleurodeles; species Pleurodeles waltl. Next base: position 868,108,967 of record NC_090445.1, on the reverse strand, counting down.
GACACTTCTAAAGAGTGTGCTTTTGATATTCTGGCAAGCGCATCCCCAACTGTCCACATCTATGCACCAAACATGGCAAATCCTTCATCCTGCAAAGCATCATATCATACTCAGAAGCTTTGAGATGGCGTGAGTATATTCATTTTGGGGTGAATACTCTTCCATGCTTCTCCCACCTGAGGACTGTGGATCTGTTGTTCTTCTTTCACATGTCCCTTCAAAGAGACAGAAGGCACACTCACTCTATCTCTCTGCAAGCATCTATGCTTTGACACTTTTATCTTGCAGTTTTCCTTCCAAAGCCCGCACCCCCTTCACCACAAATACAGGCCAACCATTCCTCAATGCTCATTCACTCTTGTCATTCCAGTCCGCCACTCTATAGGCTGATAAAAAAACAACAAGAACAAGAAGTAGTTCAGCAAACAGATTTAAAGTCTCTCTGTAGATTTATCTTCAAACTGCTGCCCTCTAGTAATGCTACATGGCAACTGCAGCATAATAATAGGATTGAGAAAGGGGCTGTCCTATGCAAATAATGTTCTCCCATGATTACTTTGCTGAGCTTCCTCTGTGATGTTGTGATACGGCCTTCAAAACATGGGCTTCAGCAGATTTCCAAAGTTGCCAAACTGTCTTAGGCTAAGTGGTTTTCCACTCAAAGGCCTACATATAAGGACCCCACCCTCATTTAGCAGGGTCCAGAATTACCTGCAGTAATCCTCTATACAGAACTTGGGAGTTCGTGGGCTTATGGTACAAGCTGCAGACTCTGAATGGGGTGTTTAAAATCCCAGTCCCAAAGCCCTGGCCTGGCTGCACAGCACAGCACAGCACAGCACAGCAAAGCAAAGCAAACGGATGGCACCCACCTCACACAATACAGCTTAGTTTTGCCCCTCTTTGGGCCTTATTCCTCTTCTCCAAAACACCAATTTGAGGAAAAAACCAATACATTGATTAATGAAGATAAGGCTTTGCTCCTATTGTAGCTACTTGATCAAAAGGAGGGAGAGGGAAGGTGGGGTGGAGGGGGCAAGATTTCTAAATGTGGGCTAACAATGCAAACAAAAATACTTACATTATTCCTGAAATTGTTAAAGTAAAAATAACCTTTCGAAATAAAAAAAATCAAATGACTTATTTTTTTCCACCTAAAAGTACTTTGGAGGTGCTGGCTGGATTCGAACCCCTATATAGAGATAGCCTACTGCACCAGAGGCACTAGACCTTGCCACTGAGCCATAGCTCCTGGATGGGTTTTGACTGTGCCACAGAACCTATCAGCAACATAAAGGTTGTGATGTCATTGCTTATGGCTTCCACTGCACAGGACACTTCATATCCATGATATAGGGAAGTTTTGACAAGCTAAAGACATGGAAGCCAGTGTGGTCCAGTGGGTAAGTTCCTGACATCCACCCAGACAACCAGGGTTCGAATCCCGGGCTCCGCACCAGGTGACTGATGGCGGCAAAGAAGAGGTAAGTCGGAGATGGCGGGTAAATTGGTAAGTAGTACATCTGTCTGTCTGTCTGTGTATAGAGCATGGCTGGACTTGTGAATGGTGGATTGCAAAGTGGTTGGTAAGTGTGTATGTGCAGAGAGAGCAAGGATAGGTGCAGGCTGTGTCAGAGGGCGGGAATAGAGGGAGCACATGAGGTGGAGGGCGGAGCAAGAAGAGCAGGCTAAGAGAGGTGCAGATAGAGGGGGAGTAGGCGGAGCCAAGGAGGATAGCAGGGGTGGTTGAGGAGAAGAGTAAGAAGGGAAGGGTGAGAGAGGGGGAGTAGGGGGATAGCAGAGGTAGGTGGTGGGAGTTAGAGGAGAAAGGGGGACGTAGATGGAGCAGGGGGAGAGAGCAAGAGGGGGTGGCGTGGCAGTGATTCAGGAGAAGAAGGGGTGTAGGAGGAGTCTAGGCCAGTGCGCAAGAGGGGGTGCAGGAGAGGAAGCATAGGGCAGCGCAGCCCATGCTGGCAAACAAACAGAGTGCCCCACCCACAAACGGGGTGATTACAAAGGAGGGGGGTTTTGGTGACGGACCCCATCATTTTTATGCCACCCCCCCCCCCCAAGCTCCAGTGTGGTGGTAGTAAAGGGGAAGGGGGGGAGTAAATTTGGGGGTGCAGTGTCAAAAGCGGTGTTGGGGTGCATTATTACAGGGGTGCTAGGAGGCGCAGAATGATGCAGCATGTGTTTTTTAGGAAGTGCTATGTACTTTCTTGTTTATTGCGCCCTTTCTTTCGAGCGGGGGTACCACGAAAGGCTAGGGGCAAAGGGGGGAGTGGAGGACTTGGGGTTCAGGTTTCAGGCACTTTCTATTACCAGCCAAAAGGGAACCTCGCACACAGGCCTGGTTATGGTATTGAGAGGGGAAACAAGGAACCTGTGTTAGGATTCTTGGGAGATGGTCTGCCCATGATTTCTTTGCCCCGGTGCAGGACATGTTATAAGGTGTCTTGTGGTGGTTTTTCTAGACCTCATAATCCCAAAAGAGTGCCTGACATTTCGGCTGTAAGGACACTTCTAAAGAGTGTGCTTTTGATATTCTGGCAAGCGCATCCCCAACTGTGCAAATCTATGCACCAAACATGGCAAATCCTTCATCCTGCAAAGCATCATATCATACTCAGAAGCTTTGAGATGGCGTGAGTATATTCATTTTGGGGTGAATACTCTTCCATGCTTCTCCCACCTGAGGACTGTGGATCTGTTGTTCTTCTTTCACATGTCCCTTCAAAGAGACAGAAGGCACACTCACTCTATCTCTCTGCAAGCATCTATGCTTTGACACTTTTATCTTGCAGTTTTCCTTCCAAAGCCCGCACCCCCTTCACCACAAATACAGGCCAACCATTCCTCAATGCTCATTCACTCTTGTCATTCCAGTCCGCCACTCTATAGGCTGATAAAAAAACAACAAGAACAAGAAGTAGTTCAGCAAACAGATTTAAAGTCTCTCTGTAGATTTATCTTCAAACTGCTGCCCTCTAGTAATGCTACATGGCAACTGCAGCATAATAATAGGATTGAGAAAGGGGCTGTCCTATGCAAATAATGTTCTCCCATGATTACTTTGCTGAGCTTCCTCTGTGATGTTGTGATACGGCCTTCAAAACATGGGCTTCAGCAGATTTCCAAAGTTGCCAAACTGTCTTAGGCTAAGGGGTTTTCCACTCAAAGGCCTACATATAAGGACCCCACCCTCATTTAGCAGGGTCCAGAATTACCTGCAGTAATCCTCTATACAGAACTTGGGCGTTCGTGGGCTTATGGTAAAAGCTGCATACTATGAATGGGGTGTTTAAAATCCCAGTCCCAAAGCCCTGGCCTGGCTGCACAGCACAGCACAGCACAGCACAGCACAGCACAGCACAGCACAGCAAAGCAAAGCAAACGGATGGCACCCACCTCACACAATACAGCTTAGTTTTGCCCCTCTTTGGCCCTTATTTCTCTTCTCCAAAACACCAATTTGAGGAAAAAACCAATACATTGATTAATGAAGATAAGGCTTTGCTCCTATTGTAGCTACTTGAGCAAAAGGAGGGAGAGGGAAGGTGGGGTGGAGGGGGCAAGATTTCTAAATGTGGGCTAACAATGCAAACAAAAATACTTACATTATTCCTGAAATTGTTAAAGTAAAAATAACCTTTCGAAATAAAAAAAATCAAATGACTTATTTTTTTCCACCTAAAAGTACTTTGGAGGCGCTGGCTGGACTCGAACCCCTATATAGGGATAGCCTACTGCACCAGAGGCACTAGACCTTGCTACTGAGCCATAGCTCCTGGATGGATTTTGACTGTGCCACAGAACCTATCAGCAACATAAAGGTTGTGATGTCATTGCTTATGGCTTCCACTGCACAGGACACTTCATATCCATGATATAGGGAAGTTTTGACAAGCTAAAGACATGGAAGCCAGTGTGGTCCAGTGGGTAAGTTCCTGACTTCCACCCAGACAACCAGGGTTCGAATCCCAGGCTCCGCACCAGGTGACTGATGGCGGCAAAGAAGAGGTAAGTCGGAGATGGCTGGTAAATTGGTAAGTAGTACATCTGTCTGTCTGTGTATAGAGCATGGCTGGACTTGTGAATGGTGGATTGCAAAGTGGTTGGTAAGTGTGTATGTGCAGAGAGAGCAAGGATAGGTGCAGTCTGTGTCAGAGGGCGGGAATAGAGGGAGCACATGAGGTGGAGGGCGGAGCAAGAAGAGCAGGCTAAGAGAGGGGGAGTAGGCGGAGCCTAGGAGGATAGCAGGGGTAGTTGAGGAGAAGAGTGGGAAGGGTGAGAGAGGGGGAGTAGGGGGATAGCAGAGGTAGGTGGTGGGAGATAGAGGAGAAAGGGGGACGTCGATGGAGCAGGGGGAGAGAGCAAGAGGGGGTGGTGTGGCAGTGATTTAGGAGAAGAAGGGGTGTAGGAGGAGTCTAGGCCAGTGCAGGAGAGGAAGCATAGGGCAGCGCAGCCCATGCTGGCAAACAAGCAGAGTGCCCCACCCACAAACGGGGTGATTACAAAGGAGGGGGATTTTGGTGACGGACCCCATCATTTTTATGCCACCCCCCCCCCCCAAGCTCCAGGGTGGTGGTAGTAAAGGGGAAGGGGGGGAGTAAATTTGGGGGTGCAGTGTCAAAAGGGGTGTTGGGGTGCATTATTACAGGGGTGCTAGGAGGCGCAGAATGATGCAGCATGTGTTTTTTCGGGAGTGCTATGTACTTTCTTGTTTATTGCGCCCTTTCTTTCGAGCGGGGGTACCACGAAAGGCTAGGGGCAAAGGGGGGAGTGGAGGACTTGGGGTTCAGGTTTCAGGCACTTTCTATTACCAGCCAAAAGGGAACCTCGCACACAGGCCTACTGTGGTTATGGTATTGAGAGGGGAAACAAGGAACCTGTGTTAGGATTCTTGGGAGATGGTCTGCCCATGATTTCTTTGCCCCGGTGCAGGACATGTTATAAGGTGTCTTGTGGTGTTTTTTCTAGACCTCATAATCCCAAAAGAGTGCCTGACATTTCGGCTGTAAGGACACTTCTAAAGAGTGTGCTTTTGATATTCTGGCAAGCGCATCCCCAACTGTGCACATCTATGCACCAAACATGGCAAATCCTTCATCCTGCAAAGCATCATATCATACTCAGAAGCTTTGAGATGGCGTGAGTATATTCATTTTGGGGTGAATACTCTTCCATGCTTCTCCCACCTGAGGACTGTGGATCTGTTGTTCTTCTTTCACATGTCCCTTCAAAGAGACAGAAGGCACACTCACTCTATCTCTCTGCAAGCATCTATGCTTTGACACTTTTATCTTGCAGTTTTCCTTCCAAAGCCCGCACCCCCTTCACCACAAATACAGGCCAACCATTCCTCAATGCTCATTCACTCTTGTCATTCCAGTCCGCCACTCTATAGGCTGATAAAAAAACAGCAAGAACAAGAAGTAGTTCAGCAAACAGATTTAAAGTCTCTCTGTAGATTTATCTTCAAACTGCTGCCCTCTAGTAATGCTACATGGCAACTGCAGCATAATAATAGGATTGAGAAAGGGGCTGTCCTATGCAAATAATGTTCTCCCATGATTACTTTGCTGAGCTTCCTCTGTGATGTTGTGATACGGCCTTCAAAACATGGGCTTCAGCAGATTTCCAAAGTTGCCAAACTGTCTTAGGCTAAGGGGTTTTCCACTCAAAGGCCTACATATAAGGACCCCACCCTCATTTAGCAGGGTCCAGAATTACCTGCAGTAATCCTCTATACAGAACTTGGGCGTTCGTGGGCTTATGGTAAAAGCTGCAGACTATGAATGGGGTGTTTAAAATCCCAGTCCCAAAGCCCTGGCCTGGCTGCACAGCACAGCACAGCACAGCACAGCAAAGCATCATATCATACTCAGAAGCTTTGAGATGGCGTGAGTATATTCATTTTGGGGTGAATACTCTTCCATGCTTCTCCCACCTGAGGACTGTGGATCTGTTGTTCTTCTTTCACATGTCCCTTCAAAGAGACAGAAGGCACACTCACTCTATCTCTCTGCAAGCATCTATGCTTTGACACTTTTATCTTGCAGTTTTCCTTCCAAAGCCCGCACCCCCTTCACCACAAATACAGGCCAACCATTCCTCAATGCTCATTCACTCTTGTCATTCCAGTCCGCCACTCTATAGGCTGATAAAAAAACAGCAAGAACAAGAAGTAGTTCAGCAAACAGATTTAAAGTCTCTCTGTAGATTTATCTTCAAACTGCTGCCCTCTAGTAATGCTACATGGCAACTGCAGCATAATAATAGGATTGAGAAAGGGGCTGTCCTATGCAAATAATGTTCTCCCATGATTACTTTGCTGAGCTTCCTCTGTGATGTTGTGATACGGCCTTCAAAACATGGGCTTCAGCAGATTTCCAAAGTTGCCAAACTGTCTTAGGCTAAGGGGTTTTCCACTCAAAGGCCTACATATAAGGACCCCACCCTCATTTAGCAGGGTCCAGAATTACCTGCAGTAATCCTCTATACAGAACTTGGGCGTTCGTGGGCTTATGGTAAAAGCTGCAGACTATGAATGGGGTGTTTAAAATCCCAGTCCCAAAGCCCTGGCCTGGCTGCACAGCACAGCACAGCACAGCACAGCACAGCAAAGCAAACGAATGGCACCCACCTCACACAATACAGCTTAGTTTTGCCCCTCTTTGGGCCTTATTTCTCTTCTCCAAAACACCAATTTGAGGAAAAAACCAATACATTGATTAATGAAGATAAGGCTTTGCTCCTATTGTAGCTACTTGAGCAAAAGGAGGGAGAGGGAAGGTGGGGTGGAGGGGGCAAGATTTCTAAATGTGGGCTAACAATGCAAACAAAAATACTTACATTATTCCTGAAATTGTTAAAGTAAAAATAACCTTTCGAAATAAAAAAAATCAAATGACTTATTTTTTTCCACCTAAAAGTACTTTGGAGGCGCTGCCTGGATTCGAACCCCTATATAGGGATAGCCTACTGCACCAGAGGCACTAGACATTGCCACTGAGCCATAGCTCCTGGATGGGTTTTGACTGTGCCACAGAACCTATCAGCAACATAAAGGTTGTGATGTCATTGCTTATGGCTTCCACTGCACAGGACACTTCATATCCATGATATAGGGAAGTTTTGACAAGCTAAAGACATGGAAGCCAGTGTGGTCCAGTGGGTAAGTTCCTGACTTCCACCCAGACAACCAGGGTTCGAATCCCGGGCTCCGCACCAGGTGACTGATGGCGGCAAAGAAGAGGTAAGTCGGAGATGGCTGGTAAATTGGTAAGTAGTACATCTGTCTGTCTGTCTGTCTGTGTATAGAGCATGGCTGGACTTGTGAATGGTGGATTGCAAAGTGGTTGGTAAGTGTGTATGTGCAGAGAGAGCAAGGATAGGTGCAGTCTGTGTCAGAGGGCGGGAATAGAGGGAGCACATGAGGTGGAGGGCGAAGCAAGAAGAACAGGCTAAGAGAGGTGCAGATAGAGGGGGAGTAGGCGGAGCCTAGGAGGATAGCAGGGGTGGTTGAGGAGAAGAGTAAGAAGGGAAGGGTGAGAGAGGGGGAGCAGGGGGATAGCAGAGGTAGGTGGTGGGAGTTAGAGGAGAAAGGGGGACGTAGATGGAGCAGGGGGAGAGAGCAAGTGGGGGTGGTGTGGCAGTGATTCAGGAGAAGAAGGGGTGTAGGAGGAGTGTAGGCCAGTGCAGGAGAGGAAGCATAGGGCAGCGCAGCCCATGCTGGCAAACAAGCAGAGTGCCCCACCCACAAACGGGGTGATTACAAAGGAGGGGGGTTTTGGTGACGGACCCCATCATTTTTATGCCACCCCCCCCCCCCAAGCTCCAGTGTGGTGGTAGTAAAGGGGAAGGGGGGAGTAAATTTGGGGGTGCAGTGTCAAAAGGGGTGTTGGGGTGCATTATTACAGGGGTGCTAGGAGGCGCAGAATGATGCAGCATGTGTTTTTTCGGGAGTGCTATGTACTTTCTTGTTTATTGCGCCCTTTCTTTCGAGCGGGGGTACCACGAAAGGCTAGGGGCAAAGGGGGGAGTGGAGGACTTGGGGTTCAGGTTTCAGGCACTTTCTATTACCAGCCAAAAGGGAACCTCGCACACAGGCCTACTGTGGTTATGGTATTGAGAGGGGAAACAAGGAACCTGTGTTAGGATTCTTGGGAGATGGTCTGCCCATGATTTCTTTGCCCCGGTGCAGGACATGTTATAAGGTGTCTTGTGGTGGTTTTTCTAGACCTCATAATCCCAAAAGAGTGCCTGGCATTTCGGCTGTAAGGACACTTCTAAAGAGTGTGCTTTTGATATTCTGGCAAGCGCATCCCCAACTGTGCACATCTATGCACCAAACATGGCAAATCCTTCATCCTGCAAAGCATCATATCATACTCAGAAGCTTTGAGATGGCGTGAGTATATTCATTTTGGGGTGAATACTCTTCCATGCTTCTCCCACCTGAGGACTGTGGATCTGTTGTTCTTCTTTCACATGTCCCTTCAAAGAGACAGAAGGCACACTCACTCTATCTCTCTGCAAGCATCTATGCTTTGACACTTTTATCTTGCAGTTTTCCTTCCAAAGCCCGCACCCCCTTCACCACAAATACAGGCCAACCATTCCTCAATGCTCATTCACTCTTGTCATTCCAGTCCGCCACTCTATAGGCTGATAAAAAAACAACAAGAACAAGAAGTAGTTCAGCAAACAGATTTAAAGTCTCTCTGTAGATTTATCTTCAAACTGCTGCCCTCTAGTAATGCTACATGGCAACTGCAGCATAATAATAGGATTGAGAAAGGGGCTGTCCTATGCAAATAATGTTCTCCCATGATTACTTTGCTGAGCTTCCTCTGTGATGTTGTGATACGGCCTTCAAAACATGGGCTTCAGCAGATTTCCAAAGTTGCCAAACTGTCTTAGGCTAAGGGGTTTTCCACTCAAAGGCCTACATATAAGGACCCCACCCTCATTTAGCAGGGTCCAGAATTACCTGCATTAATCCTCTATACAGAACTTGGGCGTTCGTGGGCTTATGGTAAAAGCTGCAGACTATGAATGGGGTGTTTAAAATCCCAGTCCCAAAGCCCTGGCCTGGCTGCACAGCACAGCACAGCAAAGCAAACGGATGGCACCCACCTCACACAATACAGCTTAGTTTTGCCCCTCTTTGGGCCTTATTTCTCTTCTCCAAAACACCAATTTGAGGAAAAAACCAATACATTGATTAATGAAGATAAGGCTTTGCTCCTATTGTAGCTACTTGAGCAAAAGGAGGGAGAGGGAAGGTGGGGTGGAGGGGGCAAGATTTCTAAATGTGGGCTAACAATGCAAACAAAAATACTTACATTATTCCTGAAATTGTTAAAGTAAAAATAACCTTTCGAAATAAAAAAAATCAAATGACTTATTTTTTTCCTCCTAAAAGTACTTTGGAGGCGCTGGCTGGATTCGAACCCCTATATAGGGATAGCCTACTGCTCCAGAGGCACTAGACCTTGCCACTGAGCCATAGCTCCTGGATGGGTTTTGACTGTGCCACAGAACCTATCAGCAACATAAAGGTTGTGATGTCATTGCTTATGGCTTCCACTGCACAGGACACTTCATATCCATGATATAGGGAAGTTTTGACAAGCTAAAGACATGGAAGCCAGTGTGGTCCAGTGGGTAAGTTCCTGACTTCCACCCAGACAACCAGGGTTCGAATCCCGGGCTCCACACCAGGTGACTGATGGCTGCAAAGAAGAGGTAAGTCGGAGATGGCTGGTAAGTAGTACATCTGTCTGTCTGTCTGTCTGTGTATAGAGCATGGCTGGACTTGTGAATGGTGGATTGCAAAGTGGTTGGTAAGTGTGTATGTACAGAGAGAGCAAGGATAGGTGCAGTCTGTGTCAGAGGGCGGGAATAGAGGGAGCACATGAGGTGGAGGGCGGAGCAAGAAGAGCAGGCTAAGAGAGGTGCAGATAGAGGGGGAGTAGGCGGAGCCTAGGAGGATAGCAGGGGTAGTTGAGGAGAAGAGTAAGAAGGGGAGGGGGAGTAGGGGGATAGCAGAGGTAGGTGGTGGGAGTTAGAGGAGAAAGGGGGACGTAGATGGAGCAGGGGGAGAGAGCAAGAGGGGGTGGTGTGGCAGTGATTCAGGAGAAGAAGGGGTGTAGGAGGAGTCTAGGCCAGTGCAGGAGAGGAAGCATAGGGCAGCGCAGCCCATGCTGGCAAACAAGCAGAGTGCCCCACCCACAAACAGGGTGATTACAAAGGAGGAGGGTTTTGGTGACGGACCCCATCATTTTTATGCCACCCCCCCCCCAAGCTCCAGTGTGGTGGTAGTAAAGGGGGAGGGGGGAGTAAATTTGGGGGTGCAGTGTCAAAAGGGGTGTTGGGGTGCATTATTACAGGGGTGCTAGGAGGCGCAGAATGATGCAGCATGTGTTTTTTCGGGAGTGCTATGTACTTTCTTGTTTATTGCGCCCTTTCTTTCGAGCGGGGGTACCACGAAAGGCTAGGGGCAAAGGGGGGAGTGGAGGACTTGGGGTTCAGGTTTCAGGCACTTTCTATTACCAGCCAAAAGGGAACCTCGCACACAGGCCTACTGTGGTTATGGTATTGAGAGGGGAAACAAGGAACCTGTGTTAGGATTCTTGGGAGATGGTCTGCCCATGATTTATTTGCCCCGGTGCAGGATATGTTATAAGGTGTCTTGTGGTCGTTTTTCTAGACCTCATAATCCCAAAAGAGTGCCTGACATTTCGGCTGTAAGGACACTTCTAAAGAGTGTGCTTTTGATATTCTGGCAAGCGCATCCCCAACTGTGCACATCTATGCACCAAACATGGCAAATCCTTCATCCTGCAAAGCATCATATCATACTCAGAAGCTTTGAGATGGCGTGAGTATATTCATTTTGGGGTGAATACTCTTCCATGCTTCTCCCACCTGAGGACTGTGGATCTGTTGTTCTTCTTTCACATGTCCCTTCAAAGAGACAGAAGGCACACTCACTCTATCTCTCTGCAAGCATCTATGCTTTGACACTTTTATCTTGCAGTTTTCCTTCCAAAGCCCGCACCCCCTTCACCACAAATACAGGCCAACCATTCCTCAATGCTCATTCACTCTTGTCATTCCAGTCCGCCACTCTATAGGCTGATAAAAAAACAACAAGAACAAGAAGTAGTTCAGCAAACAGATTTAAAGTCTCTCTGTAGATTTATCTTCAAACTGCTGCCCTCTAGTAATGCTACATGGCAACTGCAGCATAATAATAGGATTGAGAAAGGGGCTGTCCAATGCAAATAATGTTCTCCCATGATTACTTTGCTGAGCTTCCTCTGTGATGTTGTAATACGGCCTTCAAAACATGGGCTTCAGCAGATTTCCAAAGTTGCCAAACTGTCTTAGGCTAAGGGGTTTTCCACTCAAAGGCCTACATATAAGGACCCCACCCTCATTTAGCAGGGTCCAGAATTACCTGCAGTAATCCTCTATACAGAACTTGGGCGTTCGTGGGCTTATGGTAAAAGCTGCAGACTATGAATGGGGTGTTTAAAATCCCAGTCCCAAAGCCCTGGCCTGGCTGCACAGCACAGCACAGCAAAGCAAACGGATGGCACCCACCTCACACAATACAGCTTAGTTTTGCCCCTCTTTGGGCCTTATTTCTCTTCTCCAAAACACCAATTTGAGGAAAAAACCAATACATTGATTAATGAAGATAAGGATTATGCTCCTATTGTAGCTACTTGAGCAAAAGGAGGGAGAGGGAAGGTGGGGTGGAGGGGGCAAGATTTCTAAATGTGGGCTAACAATGCAAACAAAAATACTTACATTATTCCTGAAATTGTTAAAGTAAAAATAACCTTTAGAAATAAAAAAAATCAAATGACTTATTTTTTTCCACCTAAAAGTACTTTGGAGGCGCTGGCTGGATTCGAACCCCTATATAGGGATAGCCTACTGCACCAGAGGCACTAGACCTTTCCACTGAGCCATAGCTCCTGGATGGGTTTTGACTGTGCCACAGAACCTATCAGCAACATAAAGGTTGTGATGTCATTGCTTATGGCTTCCACTGCACAGGACACTTCATATCCATGATATAGGGAAGTTTTGACAAGCTAAAGACATGGAAGCCAGTGTGGTCCAGTGGGTAAGTTCCTGACTTCCACCCAGACAACCAGGGTTCGAATCCCGGGCTCGGCACCAGGTGACTGATAGCGGCAAACAAGAGGTAAGTCGGAGATGGCTGGTAAATTGGTAAGTAGTACATCTGTCTGTCTGTCTGTGTATAGAGCATGGCTGGACTTGCGAATGGTGGATTGCAAAGTGGTTGGTAAGTGTGTATGTGCAGAGAGAGCAAGGATAGGTGCAGGCTGTGTCAGAGGGCGGGAATAGAGGGAGCACATGAGGTGGAGGGCGGAGCAAGAAGAGCAGGCTAAGAGAGGTGCAGATAGAGGGGGAGTAGGCGGAGCCTAGGAGGATAGCAGGGGTGGTTGAGGAGAAGAGTAAGAAGGGAAGGGTGAGAGAGGGGGAGTAGGGGGATAGCAGAGGTAGGTGGTGGGAGTTAGAGGAGAAAGGGGGACGTATATGGAGCAGGGGGAGAGAGCAAGAGGGGGTGGTGTGGCAGTGATTCAGGAGAAGAAGGGGTGTAGGAGGAGTCTAGGCCAGTGCGCAAGAGGGGGTGCAGGAGAGGAAGCATAGGGCAGCGCAGCCCATGCTGGCAAACAAGCAGAGTGCCCCACCCACAAACGGGGTGATTACAAAGGAGGGGGGTTTTGGTGACGGACCCCATCATTTTTATGCCCCCCCCCCCAAGCTCCAGTGTGGTGGTAGTAAAGGGGAAGGGGGGGGAGAAAATTTGGGGGTGCAGTGTCAAAAGGGGTTTTGGGGTGCATTATTACAGGGGTGCTAGGAGGCGCAGAATGATGCAGCATGTGTTTTTTCGGGAGTGCTATGTACTTTCTTGTTTATTGCGCCCTTTCTTTCGAGCGGGGGTACCACGAAAGGCTAGGGGCAAAGGGGGGAGTGGAGGACTTGGGGTTCAGGTTTCAGGCACTTTCTATTACCAGCCAAAAGGGAACCTCGCACACAGGCCTACTGTGGTTATGGTATTGAGAGGGGAAACAAGGAACCTGTGTTAGGATTCTTGGGAGATGGTCTGCCCATGATTTCTTTGCCCCGGTGCAGGACATGTTATAAGGTGTCTTGTGGTGGTTTTTCTAGACCTCATAATCCCAAAAGAGTGCCTGACATTTCGGCTGTAAGGACACTTCTAAAGAGTGTGCTTTTGATATTCTGGCAAGCGCCTCCCCAACTGTGCACATCTATGCACCAAACATGGTAAATCCTTCATCCTGCAAAGCATCATATCATACTCAGAAGCTTTGAGATGGCGTGAGTATATTCATTTTGGTGTGAATACTCTTCCATGCTTCTCCCACCTGAGGACTGTGGATCTGTTGTTCTTCTTTCACATGTCCCTTCAAAGAGACAGAAGGCACACTCACTCTATCTCTCTGCAAGCATCTATGCTTTGACACTTTTATCTTGCAGTTTTCCTTCCAAAGCCCGCACCCCCTTCACCACAAATACAGGCCAACCATTCCTCAATGCTCATTCACTCTTGTCATTCCAGTCCGCCACTCTATAGGCTGATAAAAAAACAACAAGAACAAGAAGTAGTTCAGCAAACAGATTTAAAGTCTCTCTGTAGATTTATCTTCAAACTGCTGCCCTCTAGTAATGCTACATGGCAACTGCAGCATAATAATAGGATCGAGAAAGGGGCTGTCCTATGCAAATAATGTTCTCCCATGATTGCTTTGCTGAGCTTCCTCTGTGATGTTGTGATACGGCCTTCAAAACATGGGCTTCAGCAGATTTCCAAAGTTGCCAAACTGTCTTAGGCTAAGGGGTTTTCCACTCAAAGGCCTACATATAAGGACCCCACCCTCATTTAGCAGGGTCCAGAATTACCTGCAGTAATCCTCTATACAGAACTGGGGCGTTCGTGGGCTTATGGTAAAAGCTGCAGACTATGAATGGGGTGTTTAAAATCCCAGTCCCAAAGCCCTGGCCTGGCTGCACAGCACAGCACAGCAAAGCAAACGGATGGCACCCACCTCACACAATACAGCTTAGTTTTGCCCCTCTTTGGGCCTTATTTCTCTTCTCCAAAACACCAATTTGAGGGAAAAACCAATACATTGATTAATGAAGATAAGGCTTTGCTCCTATTGTAGCTTCTTGAGCAAAAGGAGGGAGAGGGAAGGTGGGGTGGAGGGGGCAAGATTTCTAAATGTGGGCTAACAATGCAAACAAAAATACTTACATTATTCCTGAAATTGTTAAAGTAAAAATAACCTTTTGAAATAAAAAAAATCAAATGACTTATTTTTTTCCACATAAAAGTACTTTGGAGGCGCTGGCTGGATTCGAACCCCTATATAGGGATAGCCTACTGCACCAGAGGCACTAGACCTTGCCACTGAGCCATAGCTCCTGGATGGGTTTTGACTGTGCCACAGAACCTATCAGCAACATAAAGGTTGTGATGTCATTGCTTATGGCTTCCACTGCACAGGACACTTCATATCCATGATATAGGGAAGTTTTGACAAGCTAAAGACATGGAAGCCATTGTGGTCCAGTGGGTAAGTTCCTGACTTCCACCCAGACAACCAGGGTTCGAATCCTGGGCTCGGCACCAGGTGACTGATGGCGGCAAAGAAGAGGTAAGTCGGAGATGGCTGGTAAATTGGTAAGTAGTACATCTGTCTGTCTGTGTATAGAGCATGGCTGGACTTGTGAATGGTGGATTGCAAAGTGGTTGGTAAGTGTGTATGTGCAGAGGGAGCAAGGATAGGTGCAGGCTGTGTCAGAGGGCGGGAATAGAGGGAGCACATGAGGTGGAGGGCGGAGCAAGAAGAGCAGGCTAAGAGAGGTGCAGATAGAGGGGGAGTAGGCGGAGCCTAGGAGGATAGCAGGGGTGGTTGAGGGGAAGGGTGAGAGAGGGGGAGTAGGGGGATAGCAGAGGTATGTGGTGGGAGTTAGAGGAGAAAGGGGGACGCAGGGGGAGAGAGCAAGAGGGGGTGGTGTGGCAGTGATTCAGGAGAAGAAGGGGTGTAGGAGGAGTCTAGGCCAGTGCGCAAGAGGGGGTGCAGGAGAGGAAGCATAGGGCAGCGCAGCCCATGCTGGCAAACAAGCAGAGTGCCCCACCTACAAACAGGGTGATTACAAAGGAGGGGGGTTTTGGTGACGGACCCCATCATTTTTATGCCACCCCCCCCCCCCAAGCTCCAGTGTGGTGATAGTAAAGGGGGAGGGGGGGAGTAAATTTGGGGGTGCAGTGTCAAAAGGGGTGTTGGGGTGCATTATTACAGGGGTGCTAGGAGGCGCAGAATGATGCAGCATGTGTTTTTTCGGGAGTGCTATGTACTTTCTTGTTTATTGCGCCCTTTCTTTCGAGCGGGGGTACCACGAAAGGCTAGGGGCAAAGGGGGGAGTGGAGGACTTGGGGTTCAGGTTTCAGGCACTTTCTATTACCAGCCAAAAGGGAACCTCGCACACAGGCCTACTGTGGTTATGGTATTGAGAGGGGAAACAAGGAACCTGTGTTAGGATTCTTGGGAGATGGTCTGCCCATGATTTCTTTGCCCCGGTGCAGGACATGTTATAAGGTGTCTTGTGGTGGTTTTTCTAGACCTCATAATCCCAAAAGAGTGCCTGACATTTCGGCTGTAAGGACACTTCTAAAGGGTGTCCTTTTGATATTCTGGCAAGCGCCTCCCCAACTGTGCACATCTATGCACCAAACATGGTAAATCCTTCATCCTGCAAAGCATCATATCATACTCAGAAGCTTTGAGATGGCGTGAGTATATTCATTTTGGGGTGAATACTCTTCCATGCTTCTCCCACCTGAGGACTGTGGATCTGTTGTTCTTCTTTCACATGTCCCTTCAAAGAGACAGAAGGCACACTCACTCTATCTCTCTGCAAGCATCTATGCTTTGACACTTTTATCTTGCAGTTTTCCTTCCAAAGCCCGCAACCCCTTCACCACAAATACAGGCCAACCATTCCTCAATGCTCATTCACTCTTGTCATTCCCGTCCGCCACTCTATAGGCTGATAAAAAAACAACAAGAACAAGAAGTAGTTCAGCAAACAGATTTAAAGTCTCTCTGTAGATTTATCTTCAAACTGCTGCCCTCTAGTAATGCTACATGGCAACTGCAGCATAATAATAGGATTGAGAAACGGGCTGTCCTATGCAAATAATGTTCTCCCATGATTACTTTGCTGAGCTTCCTCTGTGATGTTGTGATACGGCCTTCAAAACATGGGCTTCAGCAGATTTCCAAAGTTGCCAAACTGTCTTAGGCTAAGGGGTTTTCCACTCAAAGGCCTACATATAAGGACCCCACCCTCATTTAGCAGGGTCCAGAATTACCTGCAGTAATCCTCTATACAGAACTTGGGCGTTCGTGGGCTTATGGTAAAAGCTGCAGACTATGAATGGGGTGTTTAAAATCCCAGTCCCAAAGCCCTGGCCTGGCTGCACAGCACAGCACAGCAAAGCAAACGGATGGCACCCACCTCACACAATACAGCTTAGTTTTGCCCCTCTTTGGGCCTTATTTCTCTTCTCCAAAACACCAATTTGAGGAAAAAACCAATACATTGATTAATGAAGATAAGGCTTTGCTCCTATTGTAGCTACTTGAGCAAAAGGAGGGAGAGGGAAGGTGGGGTGGAGGGGGCAAGATTTCTAAATGTGGGCTAACAATGCAAACAAAAATACTTACATTATTCCTGAAATTGTTAAAGTAAAAATAACCTTTTGAAATAAAAAAAATCAAATGACTTATTTTTTTCCACCTAAAAGTACTTTGGAGGCGCTGGCTGGATTCGAACCCCTATATAGGGATAGCCTACTGCACCAGAGGCACTAGACCTTGCCACTGAGCCATAGCTCCTGGATGGGTTTTGACTGTGCCACAGAACCTATCAGCAACATAAAGGTTGTGATGTCATTGCTTATGGCTTCCACTGCACAGGACACTTCATATCCATGATATAGGGAAGTTTTGACAAGCTAAAGACATGGAAGCCAGTGTGGTCCAGTGGGTAAGTTCCTGACTTCCAGCCAGAAAACCAGGGTTCGAATCCCGGGCTCCGCACCAGGTGACTGATGGCGGCAAAGAAGAGGTAAGTCGGAGATGGCTGGTAAATTGGTAAGTAGTACATCTGTCTGTGTATAGAGCATGGCTGGACTTGTGAATGGTGGATTGCAAAGTGGTTGGTAAGTGTGTATGTGCAGAGAGAGCAAGGATAGGTGCAGTCTGTGTCAGAGGGCGGGAATAGAGGGAGTACATGAGGTGGAGGGCGGAGCAAGAAGAGCAGGCTAAGAGAGGTGCAGATAGAGGGGGAGTAGGCGGAGCCTAGGAGGATAGCAGGGGTGGTTGAGGAGAAGAGTAAGAAGGGAAGGTTGAGAGAGGGGGAGTAGGGGGATAGCAGAGGTAGGTGGTGGGACTTAGAAGAGAAAGGGGGACGTAGATGGAGCAGGGGGAGAGAGCAAGAGGGGGTGGTGTGGCAGTGATTCAGGAGAAGAAGGGGTGTAGGAGGAGTCTAGGCCAGTGCAGGAGAGGAAGTATAGGGCAGCGCAGCCCATGCTGGCAAACAAGCAGAGTGCCCCACCCCCAAACGGGGTGATTACAAAGGAGGGGGGTTTTGGTGACGGACCCCATCATTTTTATGCCACCCCCCCCCCCCCAAGCTCCAGTGTGGTGGTAGTAAAGGGGAAGGGGGGGAGTAAATTTGGGGGTGCAGTGTCAAAAGGGGTGTTGGGGTGCATTATTACAGGGGTGCTAGGAGGCGCAGAATGATGCAGCATGTGTTTTTTCGGGAGTGCTATGTACTTTCTTGTTTATTGCGCCCTTTCTTTCGAGCGGGGGTACCACGAAAGGCTAGGGGCAAAGGGGGGAGTGGAGGACTTGGGGTTCAGGTTTCAGGCACTTTCTATTACCAGCCAAAAGGGAACCTCGCACACAGGCCTACTGTGGTTATGGTATTGAGAGGGGAAACAAGGAACCTGTGTTAGGATTCTTGGGAGATGGTCTGCCCATGATTTCTTTGCCCCGGTGCAGGACATGTTATAAGGTGTCTTGTGGTGGTTTTTCTAGACCTCATAATCCCAAAAGAGTGCCTGACATTTCGGCTGTAAGGACACTTCTAAAGAGTGTGCTTTTGATATTCTGGCAAGCGCATCCCCAACTGTGCACATCTATGCACCAAACATGGCAAATCCTTCATCCTGCAAAGCATCATATCATACTCAGAAGCTTTGAGATGGCGTGAGTATATTCATTTTGGGGTGAATACTCTTCCATGCTTCTCCCACCTGAGGACTGTGGATCTGTTGTTCTTCTTTCACATGTCCCTTCAAAGAGACAGAAGGCACACTCACTCTATCTCTCTGCAAGCATCTATGCTTTGACACTTTTATCTTGCAGTTTTCCTTCCAAAGCCCGCACCCCCTTCACCACAAATACAGGCCAACCATTCCTCAATGCTCATTCACTCTTGTCATTCCAGTCCGCCACTCTATAGGCTGATAAAAAAACAACAAGAACAAGAAGTAGTTCAGCAAACAGATTTAAAGTCTCTCTGTAGATTTCTCTTCAAACTGCTGCCCTCTAGTAATGCTACATGGCAACTGCAGCATAATAATAGGATTGAGAAAGGGGCTGTCCTATGCAAATAATGTTCTCCCATGATTACTTTGCTGAGCTTCCTCTGTGATGTTGTGATACGGCCTTCAAAACATGGGCTTCAGCAGATTTCCAAAGTTGCCAAACTGTCTTAGGCTAAGGGGTTTTCCACTCAAAGGCCTACATATAAGGACCCCACCCTCATTTAGCAGGGTCCAGAATTACCTGCAGTAATCCTCTATACAGAACTGGGGCGTTCGTGGGCTTATGGTAAAAGCTGCAGACTATGAATGGGGTGTTTAAAATCCCAGTCCCAAAGCCCTGGCCTGGCTGCACAGCACAGCACAGCAAAGCAAACGGATGGCACCCACCTCACACAATACAGCTTAGTTTTGCCCCTCTTTGGGCCTTATTTCTCTTCTCCAAAACACCAATTTGAGGAAAAAACCAATACATTGATTAATGAAGATAAGGCTTTGCTCCTATTGTAGCTACTTGAGCAAAAGGAGGGAGAGGGAAGGTGGGGAGGAGGGGGCAAGATTTCTAAATGTGGGCTAACAATGCAAACAAAAATACTTACATTATTCCTGAAATTGTTAAAGTAAAAATAACCTTTCGAAATAAAAAAAATCAAATGACTTATTTTTTTCCACCTAAAAGTACTTTGGAGGCGCTGGCTGGATTCGAACCCCTATATAGGGATAGCCTACTGCACCAGAGGCACTAGACCTTGCCACTGAGCCATAGCTCCTGGATGGGTTTTGACTGTGCCACAGAACCTATCAGCAACATAAAGGTTGTGATGTCATTGCTTATGGCTTCCACTGCACAGGACACTTCATATCCATGATATAGGGAAGTTTTGACAAGCTAAAGACATGGAAGCCAGTGTGGTCCAGTGGGTAAGTTCCTGACTTCCAGCCAGAAAACCAGGGTTCGAATCCCGGGCTCCGCACCAGGTGACTGATGGCGGCAAAGAAGAGGTAAGTCGGAGATGGCTGGTAAATTGGTAAGTAGTACATCTGTCTGTGTATAGAGCATGGCTGGACTTGTGAATGGTGGATTGCAAAGTGGTTGGTAAGTGTGTATGTGCAGAGAGAGCAAGGATAGGTGCAGTCTGTGTCAGAGGGCGGGAATAGAGGGAGTACATGAGGTGGAGGGCGGAGCAAGAAGAGCAGGCTAAGAGAGGTGCAGATAGAGGGGGAGTAGGCGGAGCCTAGGAGGATAGCAGGGGTGGTTGAGGAGAAGAGTAAGAAGGGAAGGTTGAGAGAGGGGGAGTAGGGGGATAGCAGAGGTAGGTGGTGGGACTTAGAAGAGAAAGGGGGACGTAGATGGAGCAGGGGGAGAGAGCAAGAGGGGGTGGTGTGGCAGTGATTCAGGAGAAGAAGGGGTGTAGGAGGAGTCTAGGCCAGTGCAGGAGAGGAAGTATAGGGCAGCGCAGCCCATGCTGGCAAACAAGCAGAGTGCCCCACCCCCAAACGGGGTGATTACAAAGGAGGGGGGTTTTGGTGACGGACCCCATCATTTTTATGCCACCCCCCCCCCCCCCCCAAGCTCCAGTGTGGTGGTAGTAAAGGGGAAGGGGGGGAGTAAATTTGGGGGTGCAGTGTCAAAAGGGGTGTTGGGGTGCATTATTACAGGGGTGCTAGGAGGCGCAGAATGATGCAGCATGTGTTTTTTCGGGAGTGCTATGTACTTTCTTGTTTATTGCGCCCTTTCTTTCGAGCGGGGGTACCACGAAAGGCTAGGGGCAAAGGGGGGAGTGGAGGACTTGGGGTTCAGGTTTCAGGCACTTTCTATTACCAGCCAAAAGGGAACCTCGCACACAGGCCTACTGTGGTTATGGTATTGAGAGGGGAAACAAGGAACCTGTGTTAGGATTCTTGGGAGATGGTCTGCCCATGATTTCTTTGCCCCGGTGCAGGACATGTTATAAGGTGTCTTGTGGTGGTTTTTCTAGACCTCATAATCCCAAAAGAGTGCCTGACATTTCGGCTGTAAGGACACTTCTAAAGAGTGTGCTTTTGATATTCTGGCAAGCGCATCCCCAACTGTGCACATCTATGCACCAAACATGGCAAATCCTTCATCCTGCAAAGCATCATATCATACTCAGAAGCTTTGAGATGGCGTGAGTATATTCATTTTGGGGTGAATACTCTTCCATGCTTCTCCCACCTGAGGACTGTGGATCTGTTGTTCTTCTTTCACATGTCCCTTCAAAGAGACAGAAGGCACACTCACTCTATCTCTCTGCAAGCATCTATGCTTTGACACTTTTATCTTGCAGTTTTCCTTCCAAAGCCCGCACCCCCTTCACCACAAATACAGGCCAACCATTCCTCAATGCTCATTCACTCTTGTCATTCCAGTCCGCCACTCTATAGGCTGATAAAAAAACAACAAGAACAAGAAGTAGTTCAGCAAACAGATTTAAAGTCTCTCTGTAGATTTATCTTCAAACTGCTGCCCTCTAGTAATGCTACATGGCAACTGCAGCATAATAATAGGATCGAGAAAGGGGCTGTCCTATGCAAATAATGTTCTCCCATGATTGCTTTGCTGAGCTTCCTCTGTGATGTTGTGATACGGCCTTCAAAACATGGGCTTCAGCAGATTTCCAAAGTTGCCAAACTGTCTTAGGCTAAGGGGTTTTCCACTCAAAGGCCTACATATAAGGACCCCACCCTCATTTAGCAGGGTCCAGAATTACCTGCAGTAATCCTCTATACAGAACTGGGGCGTTCGTGGGCTTATGGTAAAAGCTGCAGACTATGAATGGGGTGTTTAAAATCCCAGTCCCAAAGCCCTGGCCTGGCTGCACAGCACAGCACAGCAAAGCAAACGGATGGCACCCACCTCACACAATACAGCTTAGTTTTGCCCCTCTTTGGGCCTTATTTCTCTTCTCCAAAACACCAATTTGAGGGAAAAACCAATACATTGATTAATGAAGATAAGGCTTTGCTCCTATTGTAGCTTCTTGAGCAAAAGGAGGGAGAGGGAAGGTGGGGTGGAGGGGGCAAGATTTCTAAATGTGGGCTAACAATGCAAACAAAAATACTTACATTATTCCTGAAATTGTTAAAGTAAAAATAACCTTTTGAAATAAAAAAAATCAAATGACTTATTTTTTTCCACATAAAAGTACTTTGGAGGCGCTGGCTGGATTCGAACACCTATATAGGGATAGCCTACTGCACCAGAGGCACTAGACCTTGCCACTGAGCCATAGCTCCTGGATGGGTTTTGACTGTGCCACAGAACCTATCAGCAACATAAAGGTTGTGATGTCATTGCTTATGGCTTCCACTGCACAGGACACTTCGGCCCATATTTATACTTTTTGACGCTAAACTGCGCTAACGCAGTTTAGCGTCAAAAAGTTTTGCGCCGGCTAACGCCATTCTGAAGCGCCATGCGGGCGCCGTATTTATTGAATGGCGTTAGCCGGCGCAAGCAGACCGGCGCTGCCTGGTGTGCGCGAGAAAAACCACGTACACCAGGCAGCGCCGGCGTAGGGGGAAAATGGCGCATGGGCGTCTTAAAATGGGGCAAGTCAGGTTACGTCGAAAAAATCATCGTAACCCGACTTGCGCCATTTATTTTCGACGCCCATCCCCCATCAACATGACTCCTATCATTGTAAAGATAGGAGTCATGCCCCCTTGCCCAATGGCCATGCCCAGGGGACTTCTGTCCCCTGGGCATGGTCATTGGGCATAGTGGCATGTAGGGGGGCACAAATCAGGCCCCCCTATGCCACAAAAAAACAAAAAAAAATTCTTACCTGAACTTACCTTAATGTCCATGGGATGGGTCCCTCCGTCCTTGGGTGTCCTCCTGGGGTTGGCAAGGGTGGCAGGGGGGGTCCCTGGGGGCAGGGGAGGGCACTCTGGGCTCATTTTGAGCCCACTTGTCCCTTAACGCCATCCCTGACCCAGGCGTTAAAAAGCGGCGCAAAAGCGCCGTTTTTGACCACGCCCACTCCCGGGCGTCATTTTTGCCCGGGAGTATAAATACCACGTAAAGGCCTGGGAGTCATTTTTTAAGACGGGAACGCCTCCCTTGCATATCATTAACGCAAGGAAGGGGTTCACGCTAAAAAATGACGCACACTCCGGGCACTTTGGCGCCCGAAGCGTCTAACGCCAGAGTATAAATATGGCGTTAGTTGGCGTTAGTTTAGCGTCGAATTTGCGTCGAAAAAAACGACGCAAATTCGGCGCAACCAGAGTATAAATACGGCCCTCAGGCCCATATTTATACTTTTTGACGCTAAACTGCGCTAACGCAGTTTAGCGTCAAAAAATTTAGCGCCGTCTAACGCCATTCTGAAGCGCCATGCGGGCGCCGTATTTATGGAATGGCGTTAGCCGGCGCAAGCAGACCGGCGCTGCCTGGTTTGCGTGGAAAAAACCCACGTAGACCAGGCAGCGCCGGCGTTGGGAAAAAATGACGTTAGGGCGTCTTAAAATGGGGCAAGTCAGGTTGCGTCGAATAAATCGTCGTAACCCGACTTGCGCCATTTTTTCTCGACGCCCATCCCCCATCAACATGACTCCTATCATTGTAAAGATAGGAGTCATGCCCCCTTGCCCAATGGCCATGCCCAGGGGACTTATGTCCCCTGGGCATGGTCATTGGGCATAGTGGCATGTAGGGGGGCACAAATAAGGCCCCCCTATGCCACCCCAAAAAAATTGAAAAATAACAAAAATTATACTTACCTGAACTTACCTGTACTTCACTGGGATGGGTCCCTCCATCCTTGGGTGTCCTCCTGGGGTGGGCAGGGGTGGCAGGGGAGGGCACTGTGGGCTAATTTTGAGCCCACTTGTCCCTTAACGCCATCCCTGACCCAGGCGTTAAAAAGCGGCGCAAATGCGACGTTTTTGGCCACGCCCACTCCCGGGCGTCATTTTTGCCCGGGAGTATAAATACCACGTAAAGGCCTGGGAGTCATTTTTTAAGACGGGAACGCCTCCCTTGCATCTCATTAACGCAAGGAAGGGGTTCACGCTAAAAAATGACGCACACTCCGGGCACTTTGGCGCCCGAAGCGTCTAACGCCAGAGTATAAATATGGCGTTAGTTGGCGTTGGTTTTGCGTCGAATTTGCGTCGAAAAAAACGACGCAAATTCGGCGCAACCAGAGTATAAATATGGCCCTTCATATCCATGATATAGGGAAGTTTTGACAAGCTAAAGACATGGAAGCCAGTGTGGTCCAGTGGGTAAGTTCCTGACTTCCACCCAGACAACCAGGGTTCGAATCCCGGGCTCCGCACCAGGTGACTGATGGCGGCAAAGAAGAGGTAAGTCGGAGATGGCTGGTAAATTGGTAAGTAGTACATCTGTCTGTCTGTGTATAGAGCATGGCTGGACTTGTGAATGGTGGATTGCAAAGTGGTTGGTAAGTGTGTATGTGCAGAGAGAGCAAGGATAGGTGCAGGCTGTGTCAGAGGGCGGGAATAGAGGGAGCACATGAGGTGGAGGGCGGAGCAAGAAGAGCAGGCTAAGAGAGGTGCAGATAGAGGGGGAGTAGGCGGAGCCTAGGAGGATAGCAGGGGTGGTTGAGGAGAAGAGTAAGAAGGGAAGGGTGAGATAGGGGGATAGCAGAGGTAGGTAGTGGGAGTTAGAGGAGAAAGGGGGACGTAGATGGAGCAGGGGGAGAGAGCAAGAGGGGGTGGTGTGGCAGTGATTCAGGAGAAGAAGGGGTGTAGGAGGAGTCTAGGCCAGTGCGCAAGAGGGGGTGCAGGAGAGGAAGCATAGGGCAGCGCTGCCCATGCTGGCAAACAAGCAAAGTGCCCCACCCACAAACGGGGTGATTACAAAGGAGGGGGGTTTTGGTGACGGACCCCACCATTTTTATGCCACCCCCCCCCCCAAGCTCCAGTGTGGTGGTAGTAAAGGGGAAGGGGGGGGAGTAAATTTGGGGGTGCAGTGTCAAAAGGGGTGTTGGGGTGCATTATTACAGGGGTGCTAGGAGGCGCAAAATGATGCAGCATGTGTTTTTTCGGGAGTGCTATGTACTTTCTTGTTTATTGCGCCCTTTCTTTCGAGCGGGGGTACCACGAAAGGCTAGGGGCAAAGGGGGGAGTGGAGGACTTGGGGTTCAGGTTTCAGGCACTTTCTATTACCAGCCAAAAGGGAACCTCGCACACAGGCCTACTGTGGTTATGGTATTGAGAGGGGAAACAAGGAACCTGTGTTAGGATTCTTGGGAGATGGTCTGCCCATGATTTCTTTGCCCCGGTGCAGGACATGTTATAAGGTGTCTTGTGGTGGTTTTTCTAGACCTCATAATCCCAAAAGAGTGCCTGACATTTCGGCTGTAAGGACACTTCTAAAGAGTGTGCTTTTGATATTCTGGCAAGCGCATCCCCAACTGAGCACATCTATGCACCAAACATGGCAAATCCTT
Organism: Pleurodeles waltl; assembly: GCF_031143425.1. Lineage (NCBI taxonomy): Eukaryota > Metazoa > Chordata > Amphibia > Caudata > Salamandridae > Pleurodeles > Pleurodeles waltl. The sequence continues at coordinate 868,083,827 of NC_090445.1, read as the reverse complement.
CATCCTGCAAAGCATCATATCATACTCAGAAGCTTTGAGATGGCGTGAGTATATTCATTTTGGGGTGAATACTCTTCCATGCTTCTCCCACCTGAGGACTGTGGATCTGTTGTTCTTCTTTCACATGTCCCTTCAAAGAGACAGAAGGCACACTCACTCTATCTCTCTGCAAGCATCTATGCTTTGACACTTTTATCTTGCAGTTTTCCTTCCAAAGCCCGCACCCCCTTCACCACAAATACAGGCCAACCATTCCTCAATGCTCATTCACTCTTGTCATTCCAGTCCGCCACTCTATAGGCTGATAAAAAAACAACAAGAACAAGAAGTAGTTCAGCAAACAGATTTAAAGTCTCTCTGTAGATTTATCTTCAAACTGCTGCCCTCTAGTAATGCTACATGGCAACTGCAGCATAATAATAGGATTGAGAAAGGGGCTGTCCTATGCAAATAATGTTCTCCCATGATTACTTTGCTGAGCTTCCTCTGTGATGTTGTGATACGGCCTTCAAAACATGGGCTTCAGCAGATTTCCAAAGTTGCCAAACTGTCTTAGGCTAAGGGGTTTTCCACTCAAAGGCCTACATATAAGGACCCCACCCTCATTTAGCAGGGTCCAGAATTACCTGCAGTAATCCTCTATACAGAACTTGGGCGTTTGTGGGCTTATGGTAAAAGCTGCAGACTATGAATGGGGTGTTTAAAATCCCAGTCCCAAAGCCCTGGCCTGGCTGCACAGCACAGCACAGCACAGCAAAGCAAGCTTAGTTTTGCCCCTCTTTGGGCCTTATTTCTCTTCTCCAAAACACCAATTTGAGGAAAAAAACAATACATTGATTAATGAAGATAAGGCTTTGCTCCTATTGTAGCTACTTGAGCAAAAGGAGGGAGAGGGAAGGTGGGGTGGAGGGGGCAAGATTTCTAAATGTGGGCTAACAATGCAAACAAAAATACTTACATTATTCCTGAAATTGTTAAAGTAAAAATAACCTTTCGAAATAAAAAAAATCAAATGAAATATTTTTTTCCACCTAAAAGTACTTTGGAGGCGCTGGCTGGATTCGAACCCCTATATAGGGATAGCCTACTGCACCAGAGGCACTAGACCTTGCCACTGAGCCATAGCTCCTGGATGGGTTTTGACTGTGCCACAGAACCTATCAGCAACATAAAGGTTGTGATGTCATTGCTTATGGCTTCCACTGCACAGGACACTTCATATCCATGATATAGGGAAGTTTTGACAAGCTAAAGACATGGAAGCCAGTGTGGTCCAGTGGGTAAGTTCCTGACTTCCACCCAGACAACCAGGGTTCGAATCCCGGGCTCGGCACCAGGTGACTGATGGCGGCAAAGAAGAGGTAAGTCGGAGATGGCTGGTAAATTGGTAAGTAGTACATCTGTCTGTCTGTCTGTCTGTGTATAGAGCATGGCTGGACTTGTGAATGGTGGATTGCAAAGTGGTTGGTAAGTGTGTATGTGCAGAGAGAGCAAGGATAGGTGCAGTCTGTGTCAGAGGGCGGGAATAGAGGGAGCACATGAGGTGGAGGGCGGAGCAAGAAGAGCAGGCTAAGAGAGGTGCAGATAGAGGGGGAATAGGCGGAGCCTAGGAGGATAGCAGGGGTGGTTGAGGAGAAGAGTAAGAAGGGAAGGGTGAGAGAGGGGGAGTAGGGGGATAGCAGAGGTAGGTGGTGGGACTTAGAAGAGAAAGGGGGACGTAGATGGAGCAGGGGGAGAGAGCAAGAGGGGGTGGTGTGGCAGTGATTCAGGAGAAGAAGGGGTGTAGGAGGAGTCTAGGCCAGTGCAGGAGAGGAAGTATAGGGCAGCGCAGCCCATGCTGGCAAACAAGCAGAGTGCCCCACCCCCAAACGGGGTGATTACAAAGGAGGGGGGTTTTGGTGACGGACCCCATCATTTTTATGCCACCCCCCCCCCAAGCTCCAGTGTGGTGGTAGTAAAGGGGAAGGGGGGGAGTAAATTTGGGGGTGCAGTGTCAAAAGGGTTGTTGGGGTGCATTATTACAGGGGTGCTAGGAGGCGCAGAATGATGCAGCATGTGTTTTTTCGGGAGTGCTATGTACTTTCTTGTTTATTGCGCCCTTTCTTTCGAGCGGGGGTACCACGAAAGGCTAGGGGCAAAGGGGGGAGTGGAGGACTTGGGGTTCAGGTTTCAGGCACTTTCTATTACCAGCCAAAAGGGAACCTCGCACACAGGCCTACTGTGGTTATGGTATTGAGAGGGGAAACAAGGAACCTGTGTTAGGATTCTTGGGAGATGGTCTGCCCATGATTTCTTTGCCCCGGTGCAGGACATGTTATAAGGTGTCTTGTGGTGGTTTTTCTAGACCTCATAATCCCAAAAGAGTGCCTGACATTTCGGCTGTAAGGACACTTCTAAAGAGTGTGCTTTTGATATTCTGGCAAGCGCATCCCCAACTGTGCACATCTATGCACCAAACATGGCAAATCCTTCATCCTGCAAAGCATCATATCATACTCAGAAGCTTTGAGATGGCGTGAGTATATTCATTTTGGGGTGAATACTCTTCCATGCTTCTCCCACCTGAGGACTGTGGATCTGTTGTTCTTCTTTCACATGTCCCTTCAAAGAGACAGAAGGCACACTCACTCTATCTCTCTGCAAGCATCTATGCTTTGACACTTTTATCTTACAGTTTTCCTTCCAAAGCCCGCACCCCCTTCTCCACAAATACAGGCCAACCATTCCTCAATGCTCATTCACTCTTGTCATTCCAGTCCGCCACTCTATAGGCTGATAAAAAAACAACAAGAACAAGAAGTAGTTCAGCAAACAGATTTAAAGTCTCTCTGTAGATTTCGCTTCAAACTGCTGCCCTCTAGTAATGCTACATGGCAACTGCAGCATAATAATAGGATTGAGAAAGGGGCTGTCCTATGCAAATAATGTTCTCCCATGATTACTTTGCTGAGCTTCCTCTGTGATGTTGTGATACGGCCTTCAAAACATGGGCTTCAGCAGATTTCCAAAGTTGCCAAACTGTCTTAGGCTAAGGGGTTTTCCACTCAAAGGCCTACATATAAGGACCCCACCCTCATTTAGCAGGGTCCAGAATTACCTGCAGTAATCCTCTATACAGAACTTGGGCGTTCGTGGGCTTATGGTAAAAGCTGCAGACTATGAATGGGGTGTTTAAAATCCCAGTCCCAAAGCCCTGGCCTGGCTGCACAGCACAGCACAGCACAGCAAAGCAAAGGATGGCACCCACCTCACACAATACAGCTTAGTTTTGCCCCTCTTTGGGCCTTATTTCTCTTCTCCAAAACACCAATTTGAGGAAAAAAACAATACTTTGATTAATGAAGATAAGGCTTTGCTCCTATTGTAGCTACTTGAGCAAAAGGAGGGAGAGGGAAGGTGGGGAGGAGGGGGCAAGATTTCTAAATGTGGGCTAACAATGCAAACAAAAATACTTACATTATTCCTGAAATTGTTAAAGTAAAAATAACCTTTCGAAATAAAAAAAATCAAATGACTTATTTTTTTCCACCTAAAAGTACTTTGGAGGCGCTGGCTGGATTCGAACCCCTATATAGGGATAGCCTACTGCACCAGAGGCACTAGACCTTGCCACTGAGCCATAGCTCCTGGATGGGTTTTGACTGTGCCACAGAACCTATCAGCAACATAAAGGTTGTGATGTCATTGCTTATGGCTTCCACTGCACAGGACACTTCGGCCCATATTTATACTTTTTGACGCTAAACTGCGCTAACGCAGTTTAGCGTCAAAAAGTTTTGCGCCGGCTAACGCCATTCTGAAGCGCCATGCGGGCGCCGTATTTATTGAATGGCGTTAGCCGGCGCAAGCAGACCGGCGCTGCCTGGTGTGCGCGAGAAAAACCACGTACACCAGGCAGCGCCGGCGTAGGGGGAAAATGGCGCATGGGCGTCTTAAAATGGGGCAAGTCAGGTTACGTCGAAAAAATCATCGTAACCCGACTTGCGCCATTTATTTTCGACGCCCATCCCCCATCAACATGACTCCTATCATTGTAAAGATAGGAGTCATGCCCCCTTGCCCAATGGCCATGCCCAGGGGACTTCTGTCCCCTGGGCATGGTCATTGGGCATAGTGGCATGTAGGGGGGCACAAATCAGGCCCCCCTATGCCACAAAAAAACAAAAAAAAATACTTACCTGAACTTACCTTAATGTCCATGGGATGGGTCCCTCCGTCCTTGGGTGTCCTCCTGGGGTTGGCAAGGGTGGCAGGGGGGGTCCCTGGGGGCAGGGGAGGGCACTCTGGGCTCATTTTGAGCCCACTTGTCCCTTAACGCCATCCCTGACCCAGGCGTTAAAAAGCGGCGCAAAAGCGCCGTTTTTGGCCACGCCCACTCCCGGGCGTCATTTTTGCCCGGGAGTATAAATACCACGTAAAGGCCTGGGAGTCATTTTTTAAGACGGGAACGCCTCCCTTGCATATCATTAACGCAAGGAAGGGGTTCACGCTAAAAAATTACGCACACTCCGGGCACTTTGGCGCCCGAAGCGTCTAACGCCAGAGTATAAATATGGCGTTAGTTGGCGTTAGTTTAGCGTCGAATTTGCGTTGAAAAAAACGACGCAAATTCGGCGCAACCAGAGTATAAATACGGCCCTCAGGCCCATATTTATACTTTTTGACGCTAAACTGCGCTAACGCAGTTTAGCGTCAAAAAATTTAGCGCCGTCTAACGCCATTCTGAAGCGCCATGCGGGCGCCGTATTTATGGAATGGCGTTAGCCGGCGCAAGCAGACCGGCGCTGCCTGGTTTGCGTGGAAAAAAACCACGTAGACCAGGCAGCGCCGGCGTTGGGAAAAAATGACGTTAGGGCGTCTTAAAATGGGGCAAGTCAGGTTGCGTCGAATAAATCGTCGTAACCCGACTTGCGCCATTTTTTCTCGACGCCCATCCCCCATCAACATGACTCCTATCATTGTAAAGATAGGAGTCATGCCCCCTTGCCCAATGGCCATGCCCAGGGGACTTATGTCCCCTGGGCATGGTCATTGGGCATAGTGGCATGTAGGGGGGCACAAATAAGGCCCCCCTATGCCACCCCAAAAAAATTGAAAAATAACAAAAATTATACTTACCTGAACTTACCTGTACTTCACTGGGATGGGTCCCTCCATCCTTGGGTGTCCTCCTGGGGTGGGCAGGGGTGGCAGGGGGGGTCCCTGGGGGCAGGGGAGGGCACTGTGGGCTCATTTTGAGCCCACTTGTCCCTCAACGCCATCCCTGACCCAGGCGTTAAAAAGCGGCGCAAATGCGCCGTTTTTGGCCACGCCCACTCCCGGGCGTCATTTTTGCCCGGGAGTATAAATACCACGTAAAGGCCTGGGAGTCATTTTTTAAGACGGGAACGCCTCCCTTGCATCTCATTAACGCAAGGAAGGGGTTCACGCTAAAAAATGACGCACACTCCGGGCACTTTGGCGCCCGAAGCGTCTAACGCCAGAGTATAAATATGGCGTTAGTTGGCGTTGGTTTTGCGTCGAATTTGCGGCGAAAAAAACGACGCAAATTCGGCGCAACCAGAGTATAAATATGGCCCTTCATATCCATGATATAGGGAAGTTTTGACAAGCTAAAGACATGGAAGCCAGTGTGGTCCAGTGGGTAAGTTCCTGACTTCCACCCAGACAACCAGGGTTCGAATCCCGGGCTCCGCACCAGGTGACTGATGGCGGCAAAGAAGAGGTAAGTCGGAGATGGCTGGTAAATTGGTAAGTAGTACATCTGTCTGTCTGTGTATAGAGCATGGCTGGACTTGTGAATGGTGGATTGCAAAGTGGTTGGTAAGTGTGTATGTGCAGAGAGAGCAAGGATAGGTGCAGGCTGTGTCAGAGGGCGGGAATAGAGGGAGCACATGAGGTGGAGGGCGGAGCAAGAAGAGCAGGCTAAGAGAGGTGCAGATAGAGGGGGAGTAGGCGGAGCCTAGGAGGATAGCAGGGGTGGTTGAGGAGAAGAGTAAGAAGGGAAGGGTGAGATAGGGGGATAGCAGAGGTAGGTGGTGGGAGTTAGAGGAGAAAGGGGGACGTAGATGGAGCAGGGGGAGAGAGCAAGAGGGGGTGATGTGGCAGTGATTCAGGAGAAGAAGGGGTGTAGGAGGAGTCTAGGCCAGTGCGCAAGAGGGGGTGCAGGAGAGGAAGCATAGGGCAGCGCTGCCCATGCTGGCAAACAAGCAAAGTGCCCCACCCACAAACGGGGTGATTACAAAGGAGGGGGGTTTTGGTGACGGACCCCACCATTTTTATGCCACCCCCCCCCCCCAAGCTCCAGTGTGGTGGTAGTAAAGGGGAAGGGGGGGAGTAAATTTGGGGGTGCAGTGTCAAAAGGGGTGTTGGGGTGCATTATTACAGGGGTGCTAGGAGGCGCAAAATGATGCAGCATGTGTTTTTTCGGGAGTGCTATGTACTTTCTTGTTTATTGCGCCCTTTCTTTCGAGCGGGGGTACCACGAAAGGCTAGGGGCAAAGGGGGGAGTGGAGGACTTGGGGTTCAGGTTTCAGGCACTTTCTATTACCAGCCAAAAGGGAACCTCGCACACAGGCCTACTGTGGTTATGGTATTGAGAGGGGAAACAAGGAACCTGTGTTAGGATTCTTGGGAGATGGTCTGCCCATGATTTCTTTGCCCCGGTGCAGGACATGTTATAAGGTGTCTTGTGGTGGTTTTTCTAGACCTCATAATCCCAAAAGAGTGCCTGACATTTCGGCTGTAAGGACACTTCTAAAGAGTGTGCTTTTGATATTCTGGCAAGCGCATCCCCAACTGAGCACATCTATGCACCAAACATGGCAAATCCTTCATCCTGCAAAGCATCATATCATACTCAGAAGCTTTGAGATGGCGTGAGTATATTCATTTTGGGGTGAATACTCTTTCATGCTTCTCCCACCTGAGGACTGTGGATCTGTTGTTCTTCTTTCACATGTCCCTTCAAAGAGACAGAAGGCACACTCACTCTATCTCTCTGCAAGCATCTATGCTTTGACACTTTTATCTTGCAGTTTTCCTTCCAAAGCCCGCACCCCCTTCACCACAAATACAGGCCAACCATTCCTCAATGCTCATTCACTCTTGTCATTCCAGTCCGCCACTCTATAGGCTGATAAAAAAACAACAAGAACAAGAAGTAGTTCAGCAAACAGATTTAAAGTCTCTCTGTAGATTTATCTTCAAACTGCTGCCCTCTAGTAATGCTACATGGCAACTGCAGCATAATAATAGGATTGAGAAAGGGGCTGTCCTATGCAAATAATGTTCTCCCATGATTACTTTGCTGAGCTTCCTCTGTGATGTTGTGATACGGCCTTCAAAACATGGGCTTCAGCAGATTTCCAAAGTTGCCAAACTGTCTTAGGCTAAGGGGTTTTCCACTCAAAGGCCTACATATAAGGACCCCACCCTCATTTAGCAGGGTCCAGAATTACCTGCAGTAATCCTCTATACAGAACTTGGGCGTTTGTGGGCTTATGGTAAAAGCTGCAGACTATGAATGGGGTGTTTAAAATCCCAGTCCCAAAGCCCTGGCCTGGCTGCACAGCACAGCACAGCACAGCACAGCACAGCACAGCACAGCAAAGCAAACGGATGGCACCCACCTCACACAATACAGCTTAGTTTTGCCCCTCTTTGGGCCTTATTTCTCTTCTCCAAAACACTAATTTGAGGAAAAAACCAATACATTGATTAATGAAGATAAGGCTTTGCTCCTATTGTAGCTACTTGAGCAAAAGGAGGGAGAGGGAAGGTGGGGTGGAGGGGGCAAGATTTCTAAATGTGGGCTAACAATGCAAACAAAAATACTTACATTATTCCTGAAATTGTTAAAGTAAAAATTCGAACCCCTATATAGGGATAGCCTACTGCACCAGAGGCACTAGACCTTGCCACTGAGCCATAGCTCCTGGATGGGTTTTGACTGTGCCACAGAACCTATCAGCAACATAAAGGTTGTGATGTCATTGCTTATGGCTTCCACTGCACAGGACACTTCGGCCCATATTTATACTTTTTGACGCTAAACTGCGCTAACGCAGTTTAGCGTCAAAAAGTTTTGCGCCGGCTAACGCCATTCTGAAGCGCCATGCGGGCGCCGTATTTATTGAATGGCGTTAGCCGGCGCAAGCAGACCGGCGCTGCCTGGTGTGCGCGAGAAAAACCACGTACACCAGGCAGCGCCGGCGTAGGGGGAAAATGGCGCATGGGCGTCTTAAAATGGGGCAAGTCAGGTTACGTCGAAAAAATCATCGTAACCCGACTTGCGCCATTTATTTTCGACGCCCATCCCCCATCAACATGACTCCTATCATTGTAAAGATAGGAGTCATGCCCCCTTGCCCAATGGCCATGCCCAGGGGACTTCTGTCCCCTGGGCATGGTCATTGGGCATAGTGGCATGTAGGGGGGCACAAATCAGGCCCCCCTATGCCACAAAAAAAAAAAAAAAAATACTTACCTGAACTTACCTTAATGTCCATGGGATGGGTCCCTCCGTCCTTGGGTGTCCTCCTGGGGTTGGCAAGGGTGGCAGGGGGGGTCCCTGGGGGCAGGGGAGGGCACTCTGGGCTCATTTTGAGCCCACTTGTCCCTTAACGCCATCCCTGACCCAGGCGTTAAAAAGCGGCGCAAAAGCGCCGTTTTTGGCCACGCCCACTCCCGGGCGTCATTTTTACCCGGGAGTATAAATACCACGTAAAGGCCTGGGAGTCATTTTTTAAGACGGGAACGCCTCCCTTGCATATCATTAACGCAAGGAAGGGGTTCACGCTAAAAAATGACGCACACTCCGGGCACTTTGGCGCCCGAAGCGTCTAACGCCAGAGTATAAATATGGCGTTAGTTGGCGTTAGTTTAGCGTCGAATTTGCGTCGAAAAAAACGACGCAAATTCGGCGCAACCAGAGTATAAATACGGCCCTCAGGCCCATATTTATACTTTTTGACGCTAAACTGCGCTAACGCAGTTTAGCGTCAAAAAATTTAGCGCCGTCTAACGCCATTCTGAAGCGCCATGCGGGCGCCGTATTTATGGAATGGCGTTAGCCGGCGCAAGCAGACCGGCGCTGCCTGGTTTGCGTGGAAAAAAACCACGTAGACCAGGCAGCGCCGGCGTTGGGAAAAAATGACGTTAGGGCGTCTTAAAATGGGGCAAGTCAGGTTGCGTCGAATAAATCGTCGTAACCCGACTTGCGCCATTTTTTCTCGACGCCCATCCCCAATCAACATGACTCCTATCATTGTAAAGATAGGAGTCATGCCCCCTTGCCCAATGGCCATGCCCAGGGGACTTATGTCCCCTGGGCATGGTCATTGGGCATAGTGGCATGTAGGGGGGCACAAATAAGGCCCCCCTATGCCACCCCAAAAAAATTGAAAAATAACAAAAATTATACTTACCTGAACTTACCTGTACTTCGCTGGGATGGGTCCCTCCATCCTTGGGTGTCCTCCTGGGGTGGGCAGGGGTGGCAGGGGGGGTCCCTGGGGCAGGGGAGGGCACTGTGGGCTCATTTTGAGCCCACTTGTCCCTTAACGCCATCCCTGACCCAGGCGTTAAAAAGCGGCGCAAATGCGCCGTTTTTGGCCACGCCCACTCCCGGGCGTAATTTTTGCCCGGGAGTATAAATACCACGTAAAGGCCTGGGAGTCATTTTTTAAGACGGGAACGCCTCCCTTGCATCTCATTAACGCAAGGAAGGGGTTCACGCTAAAAAATGACGCACACTCCGGGCACTTTGGCGCCCGAAGCGTCTAACGCCAGAGTATAAATATGGCGTTAGTTGGCGTTGGTTTTGCGTCGAATTTGCGTCGAAAAAAACGACGCAAATTCGGCGCAACCAGAGTATAAATATGGCCCTTCATATCCATGATATAGGGAAGTTTTGACAAGCTAAAGACATGGAAGCCAGTGTGGTCCAGTGGGTAAGTTCCTGACTTCCACCCAGACAACCAGGGTTCGAATCCCGGGCTCCGCACCAGGTGACTGATGGCAGCAAAGAAGAGGTAAGTCGGAGATGGCTGGTAAATTGGTAAGTAGTACATCTGTCTGTCTGTGTATAGAGCATGGCTGGACTTGTGAATGGTGGATTGCAAAGTGGTTGGTAAGTGTGTATGTGCAGAGAGAGCAAGGATAGGTGCAGTCTGTGTCAGAGGGCGGGAATAGAGGGAGCACATGAGGTGGAGGGCGGAGCAAGAAGAGCAGGCTAAGAGAGGTGCAGATAGAGGGGGAGTAGGCGGAGCCTAGGAGGATAGCAGGGGTGGGTGAGGAGAAGAGTAAGAAGGGAAGGGTGAGAGAGGGGGAGTAGGGGGATAGCAGAGGTAGGTGGTGGGAGTTAGAGGAGAAAGGGGGACGTAGATGGAGCAGGGGGAGAGAGCAAGAGGGGGTGGTGTGGCAGTGATTCAGGAGAAGAAGGGGTGTAGGAGGAGTCTAGGCCAGTGCGCAAGAGGGGGTGCAGGAGAGGAAGCATAGGGCAGCGCAGCCCATGCTGGCAAACAAACAGAGTGCCCCACCCACAAACGGGGTGATTACAAAGGAGGGGGGTTTTGGTGACGGACCCCATCATTTTTATGCCACCCCCCCCCCCAAGCTCCAGTGTGGTGGTAGTAAAGGGGAAGGGGGGGAGTACATTTGGGGGTGCAGTGTCAAAAGGGGTGTTGGGGTGCATTATTACAGGGGTGCTAGGAGGCGCAGAATGATGCAGCATGTGTTTTTTCGGGAGTGCTATGTACTTTCTTGTTTATTGCGCCCTTTCTTTCGAGCGGGGGTACCACGAAAGGCTAGTTGCAAAGGGGGGAGTGGAGGACTTGGGGTTCAGGTATCAGGCACTTTCTATTACCAGCCAAAAGGGAACCTCACACACAGGCCTACTGTGGTTATGGTATTGAGAGGGGAAACAAGGAACCTGTGTTAGGATTCTTGGGAGATGGTCTGCCCATGATTTCTTTGCCCCGGTGCAGGACATGTTATAAGGTGTCTTGTGGTGGTTTTTCTAGACCTCATAATCCCAAAAGAGTGCCTGACATTTCGGCTGTAAGGACACTTCTAAAGAGTGTGCTTTTGATATTCTGGCAAGCGCCTCCCCAACTGTGCACATCTATGCACCAAACATGGCAAATCCTTCATCCTGCAAAGCATCATATCATACTCAGAAGCTTTGAGATGGCGTGAGTATATTCATTTTGGGGTGAATACTCTTCCATGCTTCTCCCACCTGAGGACTGTGGATCTGTTGTTCTTCTTTCACATGTCCCTTCAAAGAGACAGAAGGCACACTCACTCTATCTCTCTGCAAGCATCTATGCTTTGACACTTTTATCTTGCAGTTTTCCTTCCAAAGCCCGCACCCCCTTCACCACAAATACAGGCCAACCATTCCTCAATGCTCATTCACTCTTGTCATTCCAGTCCGCCACTCTATAGGCTGATAAAAAAACAACAAGAACAAGAAGTAGTTCAGCAAACAGATTTAAAGTCTCTCTGTAGATTTATCTTCAAACTGCTGCCCTCTAGTAATGCTACATGGCAACTGCAGCATAATAATAGGATTGAGAAAGGGGCTGTCCTATGCAAATAATGTTCTCCCATGATTACTTTGCTGAGCTTCCTCTGTGATGTTGTGATACAGCCTTCAAAACATGGGCTTCAGCAGATTTCCAAAGTTGCCAAACTGTCTTAGGCTAAGGGGTTTTCCACTCAAAGGCCTACATATAAGGACCCCACCCTCATTTAGCAGGGTCCAGAATTACCTGCTGTATACAGAACTTGGGCGTTTGTGGGCTTATGGTAAAAGCTGCAGACTATGAATGGGGTGTTTAAAATCCCAGTCCCAAAGCCCTGGCCTGGCTGCACAGCACAGCACAGCACAGCAAAGCAAACGGATGGCACCCACCTCACACAATACAGCTTAGTTTTGCCCCTCTTTGGGCCTTATTTCTCTTCTCCAAAACACCAATTTGAGGAAAAAAACAATACATTGATTAATGAAGATAAGGCTTTGCTCCTATTGTAGCTACTTGAGCAAAAGGAGGGAGAGGGAAGGTGGGGTGGAGGGGGCAAGATTTCTAAATGTGGGCTAACAATGCAAACAAAAATACTTACATTATTCCTGAAATTGTTAAAGTAAAAATAACCTTTCGAAATAAAAAAAATCAAATGACTTATTTTTTTCCACCTAAAAGTACTTTGGAGGCGCTGGCTTGATTCAAACCCCTAAATAGGGATAGCCTACTGCAGCAGAGGCACTAGACCTTGCCACTGAGCCATAGCTCCTGGATGAGTTTTGACTGTGCCACAGAACCTATCAGCAACATAAAGGTTGTGATGTCATTGCTTATGGCTTCCACTGCACAGGACACTTCATATCCATGATATAGGGAAGTTTTGACAAGCTAAAGACATGGAAGCCAGTGTGGTCCAGTGGGTAAGTTCCTGACTTCCACCCAGACAACCAGGGTTCGAATCTTGGGCTCCGCACCAGGTGACTGATGGCGGCAAAGAAGAGGTAAGTCGGAGATGGCTGGTAAATTGGTAAGTAGTACATCTGTCTGTCTGTGTATAGAGCATGGCTGGACTTGTGAATGGTGGATTGCAAAGTGGTTGGTAAGTGTGTATGTGCAGAGAGAGCAAGGATAGGTGCAGTCTGTGTCAGAGGGCGGGAATAGAGGGAGCACATGAGGTGGAGGGCGGAGCAAGAAGAGCAGGCTAAGAGAGGTGCAGATAGAGGGGGAGTAGGCGGAGCCTAGGAGGATAGCAGGGGTGGTTGAGGAGAAGAGTAAGAAGGGAAGGGTGAGAGAGGGGGAGTAGGGGGATAGCAGAGGTAGGTGATGGGAGTTAAAGGAGAAAGGGGGACGTAGATGGAGCAGGGGGAGAGAGCAAGAGGGGGTGGTGTGGCAGTGATTCAGGAGAAGAAGGGGTGTAGGAGGAGTCTAGGCCAGTGCAGGAGAGGAAGCATAGGGCAGCGCAGCCCATGCTGGCAAACAAGCAGAGTGCCCCACCCACAAACAGGGTGATAACAAAGGAGGGGGGTTTTGGTGACGGACCCCATCATTTTTATGCCACCCCCCCCCAAGCTCCAGTGTGGTGGTAGTACAGGGGAAGGGGGGGAGTAAATTTGGGGGTGCAGTGTCAAAAGGGGTGTTGGGGTGCATTATTACAGGGGTGCTAGGAGGCGCAGAATGATGCAGCATGTGTTTTTTCGGGAGTGCTATGTACTTTCTTGTTTATTGCGCCGATTCTTATGAGCGGGGGTACCACGAAAGGCTAGGGGCAAAGGGGGGAGTGGAGGACTTGGGGTTCAGGTTTCAGGCACTTTCTATTACCAGCCAAAAGGGAACTTCGCACACAGGCCTACTGTGGTTATGGTATTGAGAGGGGAAACAAGGAACCTGTGTTAGGATTCTTGGGAGATGGTCTGCCCATGATTTCTTTGCCCCGGTGCAGGACATGTTATAAGGTGTCTTGTGGTGGTTTTTCTAGACCTCATAATCCCAAAAGAGTGCCTGACATTTCTGCTGTAAGGACACTTCTAAAGAGTGTGCTTTTGATATTCTGGCATGCGTATCCCCAACTGTGCACATCTATGCACCAAACATGGCAAATCCTTCATCCTGCAAAGCATCATATCATACTCAGAAGCTTTGAGATGGCGTGAGTATATTCATTTTGGGGTGAATACTCTTCCATGCTTCTCCCACCTGAGGACTGTGGATCTGTTGTTCTTCTTTCACATGTCCCTTCAAAGAGACAGAAGGCACACTCACTCTATCTCTCTGCAAGCATCTATGCTTTGACACTTTTATCTTGCAGTTTTCCTTCCAAAGCCCGCACCCCCTTCACCACAAATACAGGCCAACCATTCCTCAATGCTCATTCACTCTTGTCATTCCAGTCCGCCACTCTATAGGCTGATAAAAAAACAACAAGAACAAGAAGTAGTTCAGCAAACAGATTTAAAGTCTCTCTGTAGATTTATCTTCAAACTGCTGCCCTCTAGTAATGCTACATGGCAACTGCAGCATAATAATAGGATTGAGAAAGGGGCTGTCCTATGCAAATAATGTTCTCCCATGATTACTTTGCTGAGCTTCCTCTGTGATGTTGTGATACGGCCTTCAAAACATGGGCTTCAGCAGATTTCCAAAGTTGCCAAACTGTCTTAGGCTAAGGGGTTTTCCACTCAAAGGCCTACATATAAGGACCCCACCCTCATTTAGCAGGGTCCAGAATTACCTGCAGTAATCCTCTATACAGAACTTGGGCGTTCGTGGGCTTATGGTAAAAGCTGCAGACTATGAATGGGGTGTTTAAAATCCCAGTCCCAAAGCCCTGGCCTGGCTGCACAGCATAGCACAGCACAGCAAAGCAAACGGATGGCACCCACCTCACACAATACAGCTTAGTTTTGCCCCTCTTTGGGCCTTATTTCTCTTCTCCAAAACACCAATTTGAGGAAAAAACCAATACATTGATTAATGAAGATAAGGCTTTGCTCCTATTGTAGCTACTTGAGCAAAAGGAGGGAGAGGGAAGGTGGGGTGGGGGGGGCAAGATTTCTAAATGTGGGCTAACAATGCAAACAAAAATACTTACATTATTCCTGAAATTGTTAAAGTAAAAATAACCTTTCGAAATAAAAAAAATCAAATGACTTATTTTTTTCCACCTAAAAGTACTTTGGAGGCGCTGGCTGGATTCGAACCCCTATATAGGGATAGCCTACTGCACCAGAGGCACTAGACCTTGCCACTGAGCCATAGCTCCTGGATGGATTTTGACTGTGCCACAGAACCTATCAGCAACAGAAAGGTTGTGATGTCATTGCTTATGGCTTCCACTGCACAGGACACTTCATATCCATGATATAGGGAAGTTTTGACAAGCTAAAGACATGGAAGCCAGTGTGGTCCAGTGGGTAAGTTCCTGACTTCCACCCAGACAACCAGGGTTCGAATCCCGGGCTCCGCACCAGGTGACTGATGGCGGCAAAGAAGAGGTAAGTCGGAGATGGCTGGTAAATTGGTAAGTAGTACATCTGTCTGTCTGTCTGTCTGTGTATAGAGCATGGCTGGACTTGTTAATGGTGGATTGCAAAGTGGTTGGTAAGTGTGTATGTGCAGATAGAGCAAGGATAGGTGCAGTCTGTGTCAGAGGGCGGGAATAGAGGGAGCACATGAGGTGGAGGGCGGAGCAAGAAGAGCAGGCTAAGAGAGGTGCAGATAGAGGGGGAGTAGGCGGAGCCTAGGAGGATAGCAGGGGTGGTCGAGGAGAAGAGTAAGAAGGGAAGGGTGAGAGAGGGGGAGTAGGGGGATAGCAGAGGTAGGTGGTGGGAGTTAGAGGAGAAAGGGGGACGTAGATGGAGCAGGGGAGAGAGCAAGAGGGGGTGGTGTGGCAGTGATTCAGGAGAAGAAGGGGTGTAGGAGGAGTCTAGGCCAGTGCAGGAGAGGAAGCATAGGGCAGCGCAGCCCATGCTGGCAAACAAGCAGAGTGCCCCACCCACAAACGGGGTGATTACAAAGGAGGGGGTTTTGGTGATGGACCCCATCATTTTTATGCCACCCCCCCCCCCCCAAGCTCCAGTGTGGTGGTAGTAAAGGGGAAGGGGGGGAGTAAATTTGGGGGTGCAGTGTCAAAAGGGGTGTTGGGGTGCATTATTACAGGGGTGCTAGGAGGCGCAGAATGATGCAGCATGTGTTTTTTCGGGAGTGCTATGTACTTTCTTGTTTATTGCGCCCTTTCTTTCGAGCGGGGGTACCACGAAAGGCTTGGGGCAAAGGGGGGAGTGGAGGACTTGGGGTTCAGGTTTCAGGCACTTTCTATTACCAGCCAAAAGGGAACCTCGCACACAGGCCTACTGCGGTTATGGTATTGAGAGGGGAAACAAGGAACCTGTGTTAGGATTCTTGGGAGATGGTCTGCCCATGATTTCTTTGCCCCGGTGCAGGACATGTTATAAGGTGTCTTGTGGTGGTTTTTCTAGACCTCATAATCCCAAAAGAGTGCCTGACATTTCGGCTGTAAGGACACTTCTAAAGAGTGTGCTTTTGATATTCTGGCATGCGCATCCCCAACTGTGCACATCTATGCACCAAACATGGCAAATCCTTCATCCTGCAAAGCATCATATCATACTCAGAAGCTTTGAGATGGCGTGAGTATATTCATTTTGGGGTGAATACTCTTCCATGCTTCTCCCACCTGAGGACTGTGGATCTGTTGTTCTTCTTTCACATGTCCCTTCAAAGAGACAGAAGGCACACTCACTCTATCTCTCTGCAAGCATCTATGCTTTGACACTTTTATCTTGCAGTTTTCCTTCCAAAGCCCGCACCCCCTTCACCACAAATACAGGCCAACCATTCCTCAATGCTCATTCACTCTTGTCATTCCAGTCCGCCACTCTATAGGCTGATAAAAAAACAACAAGAACAAGAAGTAGTTCAGCAAACAGATTTAAAGTCTCTCTGTAGATTTATCTTCAAACTGCTGCCCTCTAGTAATGCTACATGGCAACTGCAGCATAATAATAGGATTGAGAAAGGGGCTGTCCTATGCAAATAATGTTCTCCCATGATTACTTTGCTGAGCTTCCTCTGTGATGTTGTGATACGGCCTTCAAAACATGGGCTTCAGCAGATTTCCAAAGTTGCCAAACTGTCTTAGGCTAAGGGGTTTTCCACTCAAAGGCCTACATATAAGGACCCCACCCTCATTTAGCAGGGTCCAGAATTACCTGCAGTAATCCTCTATACAGAACTTGGGCGTTCGTGGGCTTATGGTAAAAGCTGCAGACTATGAATGGGGTGTTTAAAATCCCAGTCCCAAAGCCCTGGCCTGGCTGCACAGCACAGCACAGCACAGCAAAGCAAACGGATGGCACCCACCTCACACAATACAGCTTAGTTTTGCCCCTCTTTGGGCCTTATTTCTCTTCTCCAAAACACCAATTTGAGGAAAAAACCAATACATTGATTAATGAAGATAAGGCTTTGCTCCTATTGTAGCTACTTGAGCAAAAGGAGGGAGAGGGAAGGTGGGGTGGAGGGGGCAAGATTTCTAAATGTGGGCTAACAATGCAAACAAAAATACTTACATTATTCCTGAAATTGTTAAAGTAAAAATAACCTTTCGAAATAAAAAAAATCAAATGACTTATTTTTTTCCACCTAAAAGTACTTTGGAGGCGCTGGCTGGATTCGAACCCCTATATAGGGATAGCCTACTGCACCAGAGGCACTAGACCTTGCCACTGAGCCATAGCTCCTGGATGGGTTTTGACTGTGCCACAGAACCTATCAGCAACATAAAGGTTGTGATGTCATTGCTTATGGCTTCCACTGCACAGGACACTTCATATCCATGATATAGGGAAGTTTTGACAAGCTAAAGACATGGAAGCCAGTGTGGTCCAGTGGGTAAGTTCCTGACTTCCACCCAGACAACCAGGGTTCGAATCCCGGGCTCCGCACCAGGTGACTGATGGCGGCAAAGAAGAGGTAAGTCGGAGATGGCTGGTAAATTGGTAAGTAGTACATCTGTCTGTCTGTCTGTGTATAGAGCATGGCTGGACTTGTGAATGGTGGATTGCAAAGTGGTTGGTAAGTGTGTATGTGCAGAGAGAGCAAGGATAGGTGCAGGCTGTGTCAGAGGGCGGGAATAGAGGGAGCACATGAGGTGGAGGGCGGAGCAAGAAGAGCAGGCTAAGAGAGGTGCAGATAGAGGGGGAGTAGGCGGAGCCTAGGAGGATAGCAGGGGTGGTTGAGGAGAAGAGTAAGAAGGGAAGGGTGAGAGAGGGGGAGTAGGGGGATAGCAGAGGTAGGTGGTGGGAGTTAGAGGAGAAAGGGGGACGCAGGGGGAGAGAGCAAGGGGGGTGGTGTGGCAGTGATTCAGGAGAAGAAGGGGTGTAGGAGGAATCTAGGCCAGTGCAGGAGAGGAAGCATAGGGCAGCGCAGCCCATGCTGGCAAACAAGCAGAGTGCCCCACCCACAAACGGGGTGATTACAAAGGAGGGGGGTTTTGGTGACGGACCCCATCATTTTTATGCCACCCCCCCCCCAAGCTCCAGTGTGGTGGTAGTAAAGGGGGAGGGGGGGGAGTAAATTTGGGGGTGCAGTGTCAAAAGGGGTGTTGGGGTGCATTATTACAGGGGTGCTAGGAGGCGCAGAATGATGCAGCATGTGTTTTTTCGGGAGTGCTATGTACTTTCTTGTTTATTGCGCCCTTTCTTTCGAGCGGGGGTACCACGAAAGGCTAGGGGCAAAGGGGGGAGTGGAGGACTTGGGGTTCAGGTTTCAGGCACTTTCTATTACCAGCCAAAAGGGAACCTCGCACACAGGCCTACTGTGGTTATGGTATTGAGAGGGGAAACAAGGAACCTGTGTTAGGATTCTTGGGAGATGGTCTGCCCATGATTTCTTTGCCCCGGTGCAGGACATGTTATAAGGTGTCTTGTGGTGGTTTTTCTAGACCTCATAATCCCAAAAGAGTGCCTGACATTTCGGCTGTAAGGACACTTCTAAAGAGTGTGCTTTTGATATTCTGGCAAGCGCCTCCCCAACTGTGCACATCTATGCACCTAACATGGCAAATCCTTCATCCTGCAAAGCATCATATAATACTCAGAAGCTTTGATATGGCGTGAGTATATTCATTTTGGGGTGAATACTCTTCACATGCTTCTCCCACCTGAGGACTGTGGATCTGTTGTTCTTCTTTCACATGTCCCTTCAAAGAGACAGAAGGCACACTCACTCTATCTCTCTGCAAGCATCTATGCTTTGACACTTTTATCTTGCAGTTTTCCTTCCAAAGCCCGCACCCCCTTCACCACAAATACAGGCCAACCATTCCTCAATGCTCATTCACTCTTGTCATTCCAGTCCGCCACTCTATAGGCTGATAAAAAAACAACAAGAACAAGAAGTAGTTCAGCAAACAGATTTAAAGTCTCTCTGTAGATTTATCTTCAAACTGCTGCCCTCTAGTAATGCTACATGGCAACTGCAGCATAATAATAGGATTGAGAAAGGGGCTGTCCTATGCAAATAATGTTCTCCCATGATTACTTTGCTGAGCTTCCTCTGTGATGTTGTGATACGGCCTTCAAAACATGGGCTTCAGCAGATTTCCAAAGTTGCCAAACTGTCTTAGGCTAAGGGGTTTTCCACTCAAAGGCCTACATATAAGGACCCCACCCTCATTTAGCAGGGTCCAGAATTACCTGCAGTAATCCTCTTTACAGAACTTGGGCGTTCGTGGGCTTATGGTAAAAGCTGCAGACTATGAATGGGGTGTTTAAAATCCCAGTCCCAAAGCCCTGGCCTGGCTGCTCAGCACAGCACAGCACAGCACAGCAAAGCAAACGGATGGCACCCACCTCACACAATACAGCTTAGTTTTGCCCCTCTTTGGGCCTTGTTTCTCTTCTCCAAAACACCAATTTGAGGAAAAAACCAATACATTGATTAATGAAGATAAGGCTTTGCTCCTATTGTAGCTACTTGAGCAAAAGGAGGGAGAGGGAAGGTGGGGTGGAGGGGGCAAGATTTCTAAATGTGGGCTAACAATGCAAACAAAAATACTTACATTATTCCTGAAATTGTTAAAGTAAAAATAACCTTTCGAAATAAAAAAAATCAAATGACTTATTTTTTTCCACCTAAAAGCACTTTGGAGGCGCTGGCTGGACTCGAACCCCTATATAGGGATAGCCTACTGCACCAGAGGCACTAGACCTTGCCACTGAGCCATAGCTCCTGGATGGGTTTTGACTGTGCCACAGAACCTATCAGCAACATAAAGGTTGTGATGTCATTGCTTATGGCTTCCACTGCACAGGACACTTCATATCCATGATATAGGGAAGTTTTGACAAGCTAAAGACATGGAAGCCAGTGTGGTCCAGTGGGTAAGTTCCTGACTTCCACCCAGACAACCAGGGTTTGAATCCCGGGCTCCGCACCAGGTGACTGATGGCGGCAAAGAAGAGGAAAGTCGGAGATGGCTGGTAAATTGGTAAGTAGTACATCTGTCTGTCTGTCTGTCTGTGTATAGAGCGTGGCTGGACTTGTGAATGGTGGATAGCAAAGTGGTTGGTAAGTGTGTATGTGCAGAGAGAGCAAGGATAGGTGCAGGCTGTGTCAGAGGGCGGGAATAGAGGGAGCACATGAGGGCGGAGCAAGAAGAGCAGGCTAAGAGAGGAGCAGATAGAGGGGGAGTAGGCGGAGCCTAGGAGGATAGCAGGGGTGGTTGAGGAGAAGAGTGGGAAGGGTGAGAGAGGGGGAGTAGGGGGATAGCAGAGGTAGGTGGTGGGAGTTAGAGGAGAAAGGGGGACGTAGATGGAGCAGGGGGAGAGAGCAAGAGGGGGTGGTGTGGCAGTGATTCAGGAGAAGAAGGGGTGTAGGAGGAGTCTAGGCCAGTGCGCAAAGGGGAAGGAGAGGAAGCATAGGGCAGCGCAGCCCATGCTGGCAAACAAGCAGAGTGCCCCACCCACAAACAGGGTGATTACAAAGGAGGGGGGTTTTGGTGACGGACCCCATCATTTTTATGCCACCCCCCCCCCCCAAGCTCCAGTGTGGTGGTAGTAAAGTGGGAGGGGGGAGTAAATTTGGGGGTGCAGTGTCAAAAGGGGTGTTGGGGTGCATTATTACAGGGGTGCTAGGAGGCGCAGAATGATGCAGCATGTGTTTTTTCGGGAGTGCTATGTACTTTCTTGTTTATTGCGCCCTTTCTTTCGAGCGGGGGTACCACGAAAGGCTAGGGGCAAAGGGGGGAGTGGAGGACTTGGGGTTCAGGTTTCAGGCACTTTCTATTACCAGCCAAAAGGGAACCTCGCACACAGGCCTACTGTGGTTATGGTATTGAGAGGGGAAACAAGGAACCTGTGTTAGGATTCTTGGGAGATGGTCTGCCCATGATTTCTTTGCCCCGGTGCAAGACATGTTATAAGGTGTCTTGTGGTGGTTTTTCTAGACCTCATAATCCCAAAAGAGTGCCTGACATTTCGGCTGTAAGGACACTTCTAAAGAGTGTGCTTTTGATATTCTGGCAAGCGCCTCCCCAACTGTGCACATCTATGCACCAAACATGGCAAATCCTTCATCCTGCAAAGCATCATATCATACTCAGAAGCTTTGAGATGGCGTGAGTATATTCATTTTGGGGTGAATACTCTTCACATGCTTCTCCCACCTGAGGACTGTGGATCTGTTGTTCTTCTTTCACATGTCCCTTCAAAGAGACAGAAGGCACACTCACTCTATCTCTCTGCAAGCATCTATGCTTTGACACTTTTATCTTGCAGTTTTCCTTCCAAAGCCCGCACCCCCTTCACCACAAATACAGGCCAACCATTCCTCAATGCTCATTCACTCTTGTCATTCCAGTCCGCCACTCTATAGGCTGATAAAAAAACAACAAGAACAAGAAGTAGTTCAGCAAACAGATTTAAAGTCTCTCTGTAGATTTATCTTCAAACTGCTGCCCTCTAGTAATGCTACATGGCAACTGCAGCATAATAATAGGATTGAGAAAGGGGCTGTCCTATGCAAATAATGTTCTCCCATGATTACTTTGCTGAGCTTCCTCTGTGATGTTGTGATACGGCCTTCAAAACATGGGCTTCAGCAGATTTCCAAAGTTGCCAAACTGTCTTAGGCTAAGGGGTTTTCCACTCAAAGGCCTACATATAAGGACCCCACCCTCATTTAGCAGGGTCCAGAATTACCTGCAGTAATCCTCTATACAGAACTTGGGCGTTCGTGGGCTTATGGTAAAAACTGCAGACTATGAATGGGGTGTATAAAATCCCAGTCCCAAAGCCCTGGCCTGGCTGCACAGCACAGCACAGCAAAGCAAACGGATGGCACCCACCTCACACAATACAGCTTAGTTTTGCCCCTCTTTGGGCCTTATTTCTCTTCTCCAAAACACCAATTTGAGGAAAAAAACAATACATTGATTAATGAAGATAAGGCTTTGCTCCTATTGTAGCTACTTGAGCAAAAGGAGGGAGAGGGAAGGTGGGGAGGAGGGGGCAAGATTTCTAAATGTGGGCTAACAATGCAAACAAAAATACTTACATTATTCCTGAAATTGTTAAAGTAAAAATAACCTTTCGAAATAAAAAAAATCTAATGACTTATTTTTTTCCACCCAGAAGTACTTTGGAGGCGCTGGCTGGATTCGAACCCCTATATAGGGATAGCCTACTGCACCAGAGGCACTAGACCTTGCCACTGAGCCATAGCTCTTGGATGGGTTTTGACTGTGCCACAGAACCTATCAGCAACATAAAGGTTGTGATGTCATTGCTTATGGCTTCCACTGCACAGGACACTTCATATCCATGATATAGGGAAGTTTTGACAAGCTAAAGACATGGAAGCCAGTGTGGTCCAGTGGGTAAGTTCCTGACTTCCACCCAGACAACCAGGGTTCGAATCCCGGGCTCGGCACCAGGTGACTGATGGCGGCAAAGAAGAGGTAAGTCGGAGATGGCTGGTAAATTGGTAAGTAGTACGTCTGTCTGTCTGCCTGTGTATAGAGCATGGCTGGACTTGTGAATGGTGGATTGCAAAGTGGTTGGTAAGTGTCTATGTGCAGAGAGAGCAAGGATAGCTGCAGGCTGTGTCAGAGGGCGGGAATAGAGGGAGCACATGAGGTGGAGGGCGGAGCAAGAAGAGCAGGCTAAGAGAGGTGCAGATAGAGGGGGAGTAGGCGGAGCCTAGGAGGATAGCAGGGGTGGTTGAGGAGAAGAGTGGGAAGGGTGAGAGAGGGGGAGTAGGGGGATAGCAGAGGTAGGTGGGGGGAGTTAGAGGAGAAAGGGGGACGTAGATGGAGCAGGGGGAGAGAGCCAGAAGGGGTGGTGTGGCAGTGATTCAGGAGAATAAGGGGTGTAGGACGAGTCTAGGCCAGTGCGCAAGAGGGGGTGCAGGAGAGGAAGCATAGGGCAGCGCAGCCCATGCTGGCAAACAAGCAGAGTGCCCCACCCACAAATGGGGTGATTACAAAGGAGGGGGGTTTTGGTGGCGGACCCCATAATTTTTATGCCACCCCCCCCCCCCAAGC
Organism: Pleurodeles waltl; assembly: GCF_031143425.1. NCBI lineage: Eukaryota > Metazoa > Chordata > Amphibia > Caudata > Salamandridae > Pleurodeles > Pleurodeles waltl. The sequence goes on along the minus strand of NC_090445.1, from coordinate 868,060,733 downwards.
TCCAGTGTGGTGGTAGTAAAGGGGGAGGGGGGAGTAAATTTGGGGGTGCAGTGTCAAAAGGGGTGTTGGGGTGCATTATTACAGGGGTGCTAGGAGGCGCAGAATGATGCAGCATGTGTTTTTTCGGGAGTGCTATGTACTTTCTTGTTTATTACGCCCTTTCTTTCGAGCGGGGGTACCACGAAAGGCTAGGGGCAAAGGGGGGAGTGGAGGACTTGGGGTTCAGGTTTCAGGCACTTTCTATTACCAGCCAAAATGGAACCTTGCACACAGGCCTACTGTGGTTATAGTATTGAGAGGGGAAACAAGGAACCTGTGTTAGGATTCTTGGGAGATGGTCTGCCCATGATTTCTTTGCCCCGGTGCAGGACATGTTATAAGGTGTCTTGTGGTGGTTTTTCTAGACCTCATAATCCCAAAAGAGTGCCTGACATTTCGGCTGTAAGGACACTTCTAAAGAGTGTGCTTTTGATATTCTGGCAAGCGCCTCCCCAACTGTGCACATCTATGCACCAAACATGGCAAATCCTTCATCCTGCAAAGCATCATATCATACTCAGAAGCTTTGAGATGGCGTGAGTATATTCATTTTGGGGTGAATACTCTTCACATGCTTCTCCCACCTGAGGACTGTGGATCTGTTGTTCTTCTTTCACATGTCCCTTCAAAGAGACAGAAGGCACACTCACTCTATCTCTCTGCAAGCATCTATGCTTTGACACTTTTATCTTGCAGTTTTCCTTCCAAAGCCCGCACCCCCTTCACCACAAATACAGGCCAACCATTCCTCAATGCTCATTCACTCTTGTCATTCCAGTCCGCCACTCTATAGGCTGATAAAAAAACAACAAGAACAAGAAGTAGTTCAGCAAACAGATTTAAAGTCTCTCTGTAGATTTATCTTCAAACTGCTGCCCTCTAGTAATGCTACATGGCAACTGCAGCATAATAATAGGATTGAGAAAGGGGCTGTCCTATGCAAATAATGTTCTCCCATGATTACTTTGCTGAGCTTCCTCTGTGATGTTGTGATACGGCCTTCAAAACATGGGCTTCAGCAGATTTCCAAAGTTGCCAAACTGTCTTAGGCTAAGGGGTTTTCCACTCAAAGGCCTACATATAAGGACCCCACCCTCATTTAGCAGGGTCCAGAATTACCTGCAGTAATCCTCTATACAGAACTTGGGCGTTCGTGGGCTTATGGTAAAAGCTGCAGACTATGAATGGGGTGTTTAAAATCCCAGTCCCAAAGCCCTGGCCTGGCTGCACAGCACAGCAAAGCAAACGGATGGCACCCACCTCACACAATACAGCTTAGTTTTGCCCCTCTTTGGGCCTTATTTCTCTTCTCCAAAACACCAATTTGAGGAAAAAACCAATACATTGATTAATGAAGATAAGGCTTTGCTCTTATTGTAGCTACTTGAGCAAAAGGAGGGAGAGGGAAGGTGGGGTGGAGGGGGCAAGATTTCTAAATGTGGGCTAACAATGCAAACAAAAATACTTACATTATTCCTGAAATTGTTAAAGTAAAAATAACCTTTCGAAATAAAAAAAATCAAATGACTTATTTTTTTCCACCTAAAAGTACTTTGGAGGCGCTGGCTGGATTCGAACCCCTATATAGGGATAGCCTACTGCACCAGAGGCACTAGACCTTGCCACTGAGCCATAGCTCCTGGATCGGTTTTGACTGTGCCACAGAACCTATCAGCAACATAAAGGTTGTTATGTCATTGCTTATGGCTTCCACTGCACAGGACACTTCATATCCATGATATAGGGAAGTTTTGACAAGCTAAAGACATGGAAGCCAGTGTGGTCCAGTGGGTAAGTTCCTGACTTCCACCCAGACAACCAGGGTTCGAATCCCGGGCTCCGCACTAGGTGACTGATGGCGGCAAAGAATAGGTAAGTCGGAGATGGCTGGTAAATTGGTAAGTAGTACGTCTGTCTGTCTGTCTGTGTATAGAGCATGGCTGGACTTGTGAATGGTGGATTGCAAAGTGGTTGGTAAGTGTGTATGTGCAGAGAGAGCAAGGATAGGTGCAGGCTGTGTCAGAGGGCGGGAATAGAGGGAGCACATGAGGTGGAGGGCGGAGCAAGAAGAGCAGGCTAAGAGAGGTGCAGATAGAGGGGGAGTAGGCGGAGCCTAGGAGGATAGCAGGGGTGGTTGAGGAGAAGAGTTAGAAGGGGAGGGGGAGTAGGGGGATAGCAGAGGTAGGTGGTGGGAGTTAGAGGAGAAAGGGGGACGTTAATGGAGCAGGGGGAAAGAGCAAGAGGGGGTGGTGTGGCAGTGATTCAGGAGAAGAAGGGGTGTAGGAGGAGTCTAGGCCAGTGCGCAAGAGGGGGTGCAGGAGAGGAAGCATAGGGCAGCGCAGCCCATGCTGGCAAACAAGCAGAGTGCCCCACCCACAAACGGGGTGATTACAAAGGAGGGGCGTTTTGGTGACGGACCCCATCATTTTTATGCCACCCCCCCCCAAGCTCCAGTGTGGTGGTAGTAAAGGGGGAGGGGGGGGAGTAAATTTGGGGGTGCAGTGTCAAAAGGGGTGTTGGGGTGCATTATTACAGGGGTGCTAGGAGGCGCAGAATGATGCAGCATGTGTTTTTTCGGGAGTGCTATGTACTTTCTTGTTTATTGCGCCCTTTCTTTCTAGCGGGGGTACCACGAAAGGCTAGGGGCAAAGGGGGGAGTGGAGGACTTGGGGTTCAGGTTTCAGGCACTTTCTATTACCAGCCAAAAGGGAACCTCGCACACAGGCCTACTGTGGTTATGGTATTGAGAGGGGAAACAAGGAACCTGTGTTAGGATTCTTGGGAGATGGTCTGCCCATGATTTCTTTGCCCCGGTGCAGGACATGTTATAAGGTGTCTTGTGGTGGTTTTTCTAGACCTCAAAATCCCAAAAGAGTTCCTGACATTTCGGCTGTAAGGACACTTCTAAAGAGTGTGCTTTTGATATTCTGGCAAGCGCCTCCCCAACTGTGCACATCTATGCACCAAACATGGCAAATCCTTCATCCTGCAAAGCATCATATCATACTCAGAAGCTTTGAGATCGCGTGAGTATATTCATTTTGGGGTGAATACTCTTCCATGCTTCTCCTACCTGAGGACTGTGGATCTGTTGTTCTTCTTTCACATGTCCCTTCAAAGAGACAGAAGGCACACTCACTCTATCTCTCTGCAAGCATCTATGCTTTGACACTTTTATCTTGCAGTTTTCCTTCCAAAGCCCGCACCCCCTTCACCACAAATACAGGCCAACCATTCCTCAATGCTCATTCACTCTTGTCATTCCAGTCCGCCACTCTATAGGCTGATAAAAAAACAACAAGAACAAGAAGTAGTTCAGCAAACAGATTTAAAGTCTCTCTGTAGATTTATCTTCAAACTGTTGCCCTCTAGTAATGCTACATGGCAACTGCAGCATAATAATAGGATTGAGAAAGGGGCTGTCCTATGCAAATAATGTTCTCCCATGATTACTTTGCTGAGCTTCCTCTGTGATGTTGTGATACGGCCTTCAAAACATGGGCTTCAGCAGATTTCCAAAGTTGCCAAACTGTCTTAGGCTAAGGGGTTTTCCACTCAAAGGCCTACATATAAGGACCCCACCCTCATTTAGCAGGGTCCAGAATTACCTGCAGTAATCCTCTATACAGAACTTGGGCGTTCGTGGGCTTATGGTAAAAGCTGCAGACTATGAATGGGGTGTTTAAAATCCCAGTCCCAAAGCCCTGGCCTGGCTGCACAGCACAGCACAGCAAAGCAAACGGATGGCACCCACCTCACACAATACAGCTTAGTTTTGCCCCTCTTTGGGCCTTATTTCTCTTCTCCAAAACACCAATTTGAGGAAAAAACCAATACATTGATTAATGAAGATAAGGCTTTGCTCCTATTGTAGCTACTTGAGCAAAAGGAGGGAGAGGGAAGGTGGGGTGGAGGGGGCAAGATTTCTAAATGTGGGCTAACAATGCAAACAAAAATACTTACATTATTCCTGAAATTGTTAAAGTAAAAATAACCTTTCGAAATAAAAAAAATCAAATGACTTATTTTTTTCCACCTAAAAGTACTTTGGAGGCGCTGGCTGGATTCGAACCCCTATATAGGGATAGCCTACTGCACCAGAGGCACTAGACCTTGCCACTGAGCCATAGCTCCTGGATGGGATTTGACTGTGCCACAGAACCTATCAACAACATAAAGGTTGTGATGTCATTGCTTATGGCTTCCACTGCACAGGACACTTCATATCCATGATATAGGGAAGTTTTGACAAGCTAAAGACATGGAAGCCAGTGTGGTCCAGTGGGTAAGTTCCTGACTTCCACCCAGACAACCAGGGTTCGAATCCCAGGCTCGGCACCAGGTGACTGATGGCGGCAAAGAAGAGGTAAGTCGGAGATGGCTGGTAAATTGGTAAGTAGTACATTTGTCTGTCTGTCTGTCTGTCTGTGTATAGAGCATGGCTGGACTTGTGAATGGTGGATTGCAAAGTGGTTGGTAAGTGTGTATGTGCAGAGAGAGCAAGGATAGGTGCAGGCTGTGTCAGAGGGCGGGAATAGAGGGAGCACATGAGGTGGAGGGCGGAGCAAGAAGAGCAGGCTAAGAGAGGTGCAGATAGAGGGGGAGTAGGCGGAGCCTAGGAGGATAGCAGGGGTGGTTGAGGAGAAGAGTAAGAAGGGGAGGGGGAGTAGGGGGATAGCAGAGGTAGGTGGTGGGAGTTAGAGGAGAAAGGGGGACGTAGATGGAGCAGGGGGAGAGAGCAAGAGGGGGTGGTGTGACAGTGATTCAGGAGAAGAAGGGGTGTAGGAGGAGTCTAGGCCAGTGCGCAAGAGGGGGTGCAGGAGAGGAAGCATAGGGCAGCGCAGCCCATGCTGGCAAACAAGCAGAGTGCCCCACCCACAAACGGGGTGATTACAAAGGAGGGCGGTTTTGGTGACGGACCCCATAATTTTTATGCCACCCCCCCCCAAGCTCCAGTGTGGTGGTAGTAAAGGGGGAGGGGGGAGTAAATTTGGGGGTGCAGTGTCAAAAGGGGTGTTGGGGTGCATTATTACAGGGGTGCTAGGAGGCGCAGAATGATGCAGCATGTGTTTTTTCGGGAGTGCTATGTACTTTCTTGTTTATTGCGCCCTTTCTTTCGAGCGGGGGTACCACGAAAGGCTAGGGGCAAAGGGGGGAGTGGAGGACTTGGGGTTCAGGTTTCAGGCACTTTCTATTACCAGCCAAAATGGAACCTTGCACACAGGCCTACTGTGGTTATAGTATTGAGAGGGGAAACAAGGAACCTGTGTTAGGATTCTTGGGAGATGGTCTGCCCATGATTTCTTTGCCCCGGTGCAGGACATGTTATAAGGTGTCTTGTGGTGGTTTTTCTAGACCTCATAATCCCAAAAGAGTGCCTGACATTTCGGCTGTAAGGACACTTCTAAAGAGTGTGCTTTTGATATTCTGGCAAGCGCCTCCCCAACTGTGCACATCTATGCACCAAACATGGCAAATCCTTCATCCTGCAAAGCATCATATCATACTCAGAAGCTTTGAGATGGCGTGAGTATATTCATTTTGGGGTGAATACTCTTCACATGCTTCTCCCACCTGAGGACTGTGGATCTGTTGTTCTTCTTTCACATGTCCCTTCAAAGAGACAGAAGGCACACTCACTCTATCTCTCTGCAAGCATCTATGCTTTGACACTTTTATCTTGCAGTTTTCCTTCCAAAGCCCGCACCCCCTTCACCACAAATACAGGCCAACCATTCCTCAATGCTCATATACTCTTGTCATTCCAGTCCGCCACTCTATAGGCTGATAAAAAAACAACAAGAACAAGAAGTAGTTCAGCAAACAGATTTAAAGTCTCTCTGTAGATTTATCTTCAAACTGCTGCCCTCTAGTAATGCTACATGGCAACTGCAGCATAATAATAGGATTGAGAAAGGGGCTGTCCTATGCAAATAATGTTCTCCCATGATTACTTTGCTGAGCTTCCTCTGTGATGTTGTGATACGGCCTTCAAAACATGGGCTTCAGCAGATTTCCAAAGTTGCCAAACTGTCTTAGGCTAAGGGGTTTTCCACTCAAAGGCCTTCATATAAGGACCACACCCTCATTTAGCAGGGTCCAGAATTACCTGCAGTAATCCTCTATACAGAACTTGGGCGTTCGTGGGCTTATGGTAAAAGCTGCAGACTATGAATGGGGTGTTTAAAATCCCAGTCCCAAAGCCCTGGCCTCGCTGCACAGCACAGCACAGCACAGCAAAGCAAACGGATGGCACCCACCTCACACAATACAGCTTAGTTTTGCCCCTCTTTGGGCCTTATTTCTCTTCTCCAAAACACCAATTTGAGGAAAAAACCAATACATTGATTAATGAAGATAAGGCTTTGCTCCTATTGTAGCTACTTGAGCAAAAGGAGGGAGAGGGAAGGTGGGGTGGAGGGGGCAAGATTTCTAAATGTGGGCTAACAATGCAAACAAAAATACTTACATTATTCCTGAAATTGTTAAAGTAAAAATAACCTTTCGAAATAAAAAAAATCAAATGACTTATTTTTTTCCACCTAAAAGTACTTTGGAGGCGCTGGCTGGATTCGAACCCCTATATAGGATAGCCTACTGCACCAGAGGCACTAGACCTTGCCACTGAGCCATAGCTCCTGGATGGGTTTTGACTGTGCCACAGAACCTATCAGCAACATAAAGGTTGTGATGTCATTGCTTATGGCTTCCACTGCACAGGACACTTCATATCCATGATATAGGGAAGTTTTGACAAGCTAAAGACATGGAAGCCAGTGTGGTCCAGTGGGTAAGTTCCTGACTTCCACCCAGACAACCAGGGTTAAAATCCCGGGCTCCGCACCAGGTGACTGATGGCGGCAAAGAAGAGGTAAGTCGGAGATGGCTGGTAAATTGGTTAGTAGTACATCTGTCTGTCTGTCTGTCTGTGTATAGAGCATGGCTGGACTTGTGAATGGTGGATTGCAAAGTGGTTGGTAAGTGTGTATGTGCAGAGAGAGCAAGGATAGGTGCAGGCTGTGTCAGAGGGCGGGAATAGAGGGAGCACATGAGGTGGAGGGCGGAGCAAGAAGAGCAGGCTAAGAGAGGTGCAGATAGAGGGGGAGTAGGCGGAGCCTAGGAGGATAGCAGGGGTGGTTGAGGAGAAGAGTAAGAAGGGGAGGGGGAGTAGGGGGATAGCAGAGGTAGGTGGTGGGAGATAGAGGAGAAAGGGGGACGTAGATGGAGCAGGGGGAGAGAGCAAGAGGGGGTGGTGTGGCAGTGATTCAGGAGAAGAAGGGGTGTAGGAGGAGTCTAGGCCAGTGCGCAAGAGGGGGTGCAGGAGAGGAAGCATAGGGCAGCGCAGCCCATGCTGGCAAACAAGCAGAGTGCCCCACCCACAAACGGGGTGATTACAAAGGAGGGGGGTTTTGGTGACGGACCCCATAATTTTTATGCCACCCCCCCCCCCAAGCTCCAGTGTGGTGGTAGTAAAGGGGGAGGGGGGAGTAAATTTGGGGGTGCAGTGTCAAAAGGGGTGTTGGGGTGCATTATTACAGGGGTGCTAGGAGGCGCAGAATGATGCAGCATGTGTTTTTTCGGGAGTGCTATGTACTTTCTTGTTTATTGCGCCCTTTCTTTCGAGCGGGGGTACCACGAAAGGCTAGGGGCAAAGGGGGGAGTGGAGGACTTGGGGTTCAGGTTTCAGGCACTTTCTATTACCAGCCAAAATGGAACCTTGCACACAGGCCTACTGTGGTTATAGTATTGAGAGGGGAAACAAGGAACCTGTGTTAGGATTCTTGGGAGATGGTCTGCCCATGATTTCTTTGCCCCGGTGCAGGACATGTTATAAGGTGTCTTGTGGTGGTTTTTCTAGACCTCATAATCCCAAAAGAGTGCCTGACATTTCGGCTGTAAGGACACTTCTAAAGAGTGTGCTTTTGATATTCTGGCAAGCGCCTCCCCAACTGTGCACATCTATGCACCAAACATGGCAAATCCTTCATCCTGCAAAGCATCATATCATACTCAGAAGCTTTGAGATGGCGTGAGTATATTCATTTTGGGGTGAATACTCTTCCATGCTTCTCCCACCTGAGGACGGTGGATCTGTTGTTCTTCTTTCACATGTCCCTTCAAAGAGACAGAAGGCACACTCACTCTATCTCTCTGCAAGCATCTATGCTTTGACACTTTTGTCTTGCAGTTTTCCTTCCAAAGCCCGCCCCCCCTTCACCACAAATACAGGCCAACCATTCCTCAATGCTCATTCACTCTTGTCATTCCAGTCCGCCACTCTATAGGCTGATAAAAAAACAACAAGAACAAGAAGTAGTTCAGCAAACAGATTTAAAGTCTATCTGTAGATTTATCTTCAAACTGCTGCCCTCTAGTAATGCTACATGGCAACTGCAGCATAATTATAGGATTGAGAAAGGGGCTGTCCTATGCAAATAATGTTCTCCCATGATTACTTTGCTGAGCTTCCTCTGTGATGTTGTGATACGGCCTTCAAAACATGGGCTTCAGCAGATTTCCAAAGTTGCCAAACTGTCTTAGGCTAAGGGGTTTTCCACTCAAAGGCCTACATATAAGGACCCCACCCTCATTTAGCAGGGTCCAGAATTACCTGCAGTAATCCTCTATACAGAACTTGGGCGTTCGTGGGTTTATGGTAAAAGCTGCAGACTATGAATGGGGTGTTTAAAATCCCAGTCCCAAAGCCCTGGCCTGGCTGCACAGCACAGCACAGCACAGCAAAGCAAACGGATGGCACCCACCTCACACAATACAGCTTAGTTTTGCCCCTCTTTGGGCCTTATTTCTCTTCTCCAAAACACCAATTTGAGGAAAAAAACAATACATTGATTAATGAAGATAAGGCTTTGCTCCTATTGTAGCTACTTGAGCAAAAGGAGGGAGAGGGAAGGTGGGGTGGAGGGGGCAAGATTTCTAAATGTGGGCTAACAATGCAAACAAAAATACTTACATTATTCCTGAAATTGTTAAAGTAAAAATAACCTTTTGAAATAAAAAAAATCAAATGACTTATTTTTTTCCACCTAAAAGTACTTTGGAGGCGCTGGCTGGATTCGAACCCCTATATAGGAATAGCCTACTGCACCAGAGGCACTAGACCTTGCCACTGAGCCATAGCTCCTGGATGGGTTTTGACTGTGCCACAGAACCTATCAGCAACATAAAGGTTGTGATGTCATTGCTTATGGCTTCCACTGCACAGGACACTTCATATCCATGATATAGGGAAGTTTTGACAAGCTAAAGACATGGAAGCCAGTGTGGTCCAGTGGGTAAGTTCCTGACTTCCACCCAGACAACCAGGGTTCGAATCACGGGCTCGGCACCAGGTGACTGATGGCGGCAAAGAAGAGATAAGTCGGAGATGGCTGGTAAATTGGTAAGTAGTACATCTGTCTGTCTGTCTGTGTATAGAGCATGGCTGGACTTGTGAATGGTGGATTGCAAAGTGGTTGGTAAGTGTGTATGTGCAGAGAGAGCAAGGATAGGTGCAGGCTGTGTCAGAGGGCGGGAATAGAGGGAGCACATGAGGTGGAGGGCGGAGCAAGAAGAGCAGGCTAAGAGAGGTGCAGATAGAGGGGGAGTAGGCGGAGCCTAGGAGGATAGCAGGGGTGGTTGAGGAGAAGAGTAAGAAGGGGAGGGGGAGTAGGGGGATAGCAGAGGTAGGTGGTGGGAGTTAGAGGAGAAAGGGGGACGTAGATGGAGCAGGGGGAGAGAGCAAGAGGGGGTGGTGTGGCAGTGATTCAGGAGAAGAAGGGGTGTAGGAGGAGTCTAGGCCAGTGCGCAAGAGGGGGTGCAGGAGAGGAAGCATAGGGCAGCGCAGCCCATGCTTGCAAACAAGCAGAGTGCCCCACCCACAAACAGGGTGATTACAAAGGAGGGGGGTTTTGGTGACGGACCCCATCATTTTTATACCACCCCCCCCCCAAGCTCCAGTGTGGTGGTAGTAAAGGGGGAGGGGGGAGTAAATTTGGGGGTGCAGTGTCAAAAGGGGTGTTGGGGTGCATTATTACAGGGGTGCTAGGAGGCGCAGAATGATGCAGCATGTGTTTTTTCGGGAGTGCTATGTACTTTCTTGTTTATTGCGCCCTTTCTTTCGAGCGGGGGTACCACGAAAGGCTAGGGGCAAAGGGGGGAGTGGAGGACTTGGGGTTCAGGTTTCAGGCACTTTCTATTACCAGCCAAAAGGGAACCTCGCACACAGGCCTACTGTGGTTATGGTATTGAGAGGGTAAGCAAGGAACCTGTGTTAGGATTCTTGGGAGATGGTCTGCCCATGATTTCTTTGCCCCGGTGCAGGACATGTTATAAGGTGTCTTGTGGTGGTTTTTCTAGACCTCATAATCCCAAAAGAGTGCCTGACATTTCGGCTGTAAGGACACTTCTAAAGAGTGTGCTTTTGATATTCTGGCAAGCGCCTCCCCAACTGTGCACATCTATGCACCAAACATGGCAAATCCTTCATCCTGCAAAGCATCATATCATACTCAGAAGCTTTGAGATGGCGTGAGTATATTCATTTTGGGGTGAATACTCTTCCATGCTTCTCCCACCTGAGGACTGTGGATCTGTTGTTCTTCTTTCACATGTCCCTTCAAAGAGACAGAAGGCACACTCACTCTATCTCTCTGCAAGCATCTATGCTTTGACACTTTTATCTTGCAGTTTTCCTTCCAAAGCCCGCCCCCCCTTCACCACAAATACAGGCCAACCATTCCTCAATGCTCATTCACTCTTGTCATTCCAGTCCGCCACTCTATAGGCTGATAAAAAAACAACAAGAACAAGAAGTAGTTCAGCAAACAGATTTAAAGTCTATCTGTAGATTTATCTTCAAACTGCTGCCCTCTAGTAATGCTACATGGCAACTGCAGCATAATTATAGGATTGAGAAAGGGGCTGTCCTATGCAAATAATGTTCTCCCATGATTACTTTGCTGAGCTTCCTCTGTGATGTTGTGATACGGCCTTCAAAACATGGGCTTCAGCAGATTTCCAAAGTTGCCAAACTGTCTTAGGCTAAGGGGTTTTCCACTCAAAGGCCTACATATAAGGACCCCACCCTCATTTAGCAGGGTCCAGAATTACCTGCAGTAATCCTCTATACAGAACTTGGGCGTTCGTGGGCTTATGGTAAAAGCTGCAGACTATGAATGGGGTGTTTAAAATCCCAGTCCCAAAGCCCTGGCCTGGCTGCACAGCACAGCACAGCACAGCAAAGCAAACGGATGGCACCCACCTCACACAATACAGCTTAGTTTTGCCCCTCTTTGGGCCTTATTTCTCTTCTCCAAAACACCAATTTGAGGAAATAAACAATACATTGATTAATGAAGATAAGGCTTTGCTCCTATTGTAGCTACTTGAGCAAAAGGAGGGAGAGGGAAGGTGGGGTGGAGGGGGCAAGATTTCTAAATGTGGGCTAACAATGCAAACAAAAATACTTACATTATTCCTGAAATTGTTAAAGTAAAAATAACCTTTCGAAATAAAAAAAATCAAATGACTTATTTTTTTCCACCTAAAAGTACTTTGGAGGCGCTGGCTGGATTCGAACTCCTATATAGGGATAGCCTACTGCACCAGAGGCACTAGACCTTGCCACTGAGCCATAGCTCCTGGATGGGTTTTGACTGTGCCACAGAACCTATCAGCAACAGAAAGGTTGTGATGTCATTGCTTATGGCTTCCACTGCACAGGACACTTCATATCCATGATATAGGGAAGTTTTGACAAGCTAAAGACATGGAAGCCAGTGTGGTCCAGTGGGTAAGTTCCTGACTTCCACCCAGACAACCAGGGTTCGAATCACGGGCTCGGCACCAGGTGACTGATGGCGGCAAAGAAGAGATAAGTCGGAGATGGCTGGTAAATTGGTAAGTAGTACATCTGTCTGTCTGTCTGTGTATAGAGCATGGCTGGACTTGTGAATGGTGGATTGCAAAGTGGTTGGTAAGTGTGTATGTGCAGAGAGAGCAAGGATAGGTGCAGGCTGTGTCAGAGGGCGGTAATAGAGGGAGCACATGAGGTGGAGGGCGGAGCAAGAAGAGCAGGCTAAGAGAGGTGCAGATAGAGGGGGAGTAGGCGGAGCCTAGGAGGATAGCAGGGGTGGTTGAGGAGAAGAGTAAGAAGGGGAGGGGGAGTAGGGGGATAGCAGAGGTAGGTGGTGGGAGATAGAGGAGAAAGGGGGACATAGATGGAGCAGGGGGAGAGAGCAAGAGGGGGTGGTGTGGCAGTGATTCAGGAGAAGAAGGGGTGTAGGAGGAGTCTAGGCCAGTGCGCAAGAGGGGGTGCAGGAGAGGAAGCATAGGGCAGCGCAGCCCATGCTGGCAAACAAGCAGAGTGCCCCACCCACAAACGGGGTGATTACAAAGGAGGGGGGTTTTGGTGACGGACCCCATAATTTTTATGCCACCCCCCCCAAGCTCCAGTGTGGTGGTAGTAAAGGGGGAGGGGGGAGTAAATTTGGGGGTGCAGTGTCAAAAGGGGTGTTGGGGTGCATTATTACAGGGGTGCTAGGAGGCGCAGAATGATGCAGCATGTGTTTTTTCGGGAGTGCTATGTACTTTCTTGTTTATTGCGCCCTTTCTTTCGAGCGGGGGTACCACGAAAGGCTAGGGGCAAAGGGGGGAGTGGAGGACTTGGGGTTCAGGTTTCAGGCACTTTCTATTACCAGCCAAAATGGAACCTTGCACACAGGCCTACTGTGGTTATAGTATTGAGAGGGGAAACAAGGAACCTGTGTTAGGATTCTTGGGAGATGGTCTGCCCATGATTTCTTTGCCCCGGTGCAGGACATGTTATAAGGTGTCTTGTGGTGGTTTTTCTAGACCTCATAATCCCAAAAGAGTGCCTGACATTTCGGCTGTAAGGACACTTCTAAAGAGTGTGCTTTTGATATTCTGGCAAGCGCCTCCCCAACTGTGCACATCTATGCACCAAACATGGCAAATCCTTCATCCTGCAAAGCATCATATCATACTCAGAAGCTTTGAGATGGCGTGAGTATATTCATTTTGGGGTGAATACTCTTCACATGCTTCTCCCACCTGAGGACTGTGGATCTGTTGTTCTTCTTTCACATGTCCCTTCAAAGAGACAGAAGGCACACTCACTCTATCTCTCTGCAAGCATCTATGCTTTGACACTTTTATCTTGCAGTTTTCCTTCCAAAGCCCGCACCCCCTTCACCACAAATACAGGCCAACCATTCCTCAATGCTCATTCACTCTTGTCATTCCAGTCCGCCACTCTATAGGCTGATAAAAAAACAACAAGAACAAGAAGTAGTTCAGCAAACAGATTTAAAGTCTCTCTGTAGATTTATCTTCAAACTGCTGCCCTCTAGTAATGCTACATGGCAACTGCAGCATAATAATAGGATTGAGAAAGGGGCTGTCCAATGCAAATAATGTTCTCCCATGATTACTTTGCTGAGCTTCCTCTGTGATGTTGTGATACGGCCTTCAAAACATGGGCTTCAGCAGATTTCCAAAGTTGCCAAACTGTCTTAGGCTAAGGGGTTTTCCACTCAAAGGCCTACATATAAGGACCCCACCCTCATTTAGCAGGGTCCAGAATTACCTGCAGTAATCCTCTATACAGAACTTGGGCGTTCGTGGGCTTATGGTAAAAGCTGCAGACTATGAATGGGGTGTTTAAAATCCCAGTCCCAAAGCCCTGGCCTGGCTGCACAGCACAGCACAGCACAGCAAAGCAAAGCAAACGGATGGCACCCACCTCACACAATACAGCTTAGTTTTGCCCCTCTTTGGGCCTTATTTCTCTTCTCCAAAACACCAATTTGAGGAAAAAAACAATACATTGATTAATGAAGATAAGGCTTTGCTCCTATTGTAGCTACTTGAGCAAAAGGAGGGAGAGGGAAGGTGGGGTGGAGGGGGCAAGATTTCTAAATGTGGGCTAACAATGCAAACAAAAATACTTACATTATTCCTGAAATTGTTAAAGTAAAAATAACCTTTAGAAATAAAAAAAATCAAATGACTTATTTTTTTCCACCTAAAAGTACTTTGTAGGCGCTGGCTGGATTCGAACCCCTATATAGGGATAGCCTACTGCACCAGAGGCACTAGACCTTGCCACTGAGCCATAGCTCCTGGATGGGTTTTGACTGTGCCACAGAACCTATCAGCAACATAAAGGTTGTGATGTCATTGCTTATGGCTTCCACTGCACAGGACACTTCATATCCATGATATAGGGAAGTTTTGACAAGCTAAAGACATGGAAGCCAGTGTGGTCCAGTGGGTAAGTTCCTGACTTCCACCCAGACAACCAGGGTTCGAATCACGGGCTCGGCACCAGGTGACTGATGGCGGCAAAGAAGAGATAAGTCGGAGATGGCTGGTAAATTGGTAAGTAGTACATCTGTCTGTCTGTCTGTGTATAGAGCATGGCTAGACTTGTGAATGGTGGATTGCAAAGTGGTTGGTAAGTGTGTATGTGCAGAGAGAGCAAGGATAGGTGCAGGCTGTGTCAGAGGGCGGGAATAGAGGGAGCACATGAGGTGGAGGGCGGAGCAAGAAGAGCAGGCTAAGAGAGGAGCAGATAGAGGGGGAGTAGGCGGAGCCTAGGAGGATAGCAGGGGTGGTTGAGGAGAAGAGTAAGAAGGGGAGGGGGAGTAGGGGGCAAGCAGAGGTAGGTGGTGGGAGTTAGAGGAGAAAGGGGGACGTAGATGGAGCAGGGGGAGAGAGCAAGAGGGGGTGGTGTGGCAGTGATTCAGGAGAAGAAGGGGTGTAGGAGGAGTCTAGGCCAGTGCGCAAGAGGGGGTGCAGGAGAGGAAGCATAGGGCAGCGCAGCCCATGCTGGCAAACAAGCAGAGTGCCCCACCCACAAACAGGGTGATTACAAAGGAGGGGGGTTTTGGTGACGGACCCCATCATTTTTATACCACCCCCCCCCCCAAGCTCCAGTGTGGTGGTAGTAAAGGGGGAGGGGGGAGTAAATTTGGGGGTGCAGTGTCAAAAGGGGTGTTGGGGTGCATTATTACAGGGGTGCTAGGAGGCGCAGAATGATGCAGCATGTGTTTTTTCGGGAGTGCTATGTACTTTCTTGTTTATTGCGCCCTTTCTTTCGAGCGGGGGTACCACGAAAGGCTAGGGGCAAAGGGGGGAGTGGAGGACTTGGGGTTCAGGTTTCAGGCACTTTCTATTACCAGCCAAAAGGGAACCTCGCACACAGGCCTACTGTGGTTATGGTATTGAGAGGGGAAACAAGGAACCTGTGTTAGGATTCTTGGGAGATGGTCTGCCGATGATTTCTTTGAACCGGTGCAGGACATGTTATAAGGTGTCTTGTGGTGGTTTTTCTAGACCTCATAATCCCAAAAGAGTGCCTGACATTTCGGCTGTAAGGACACTTCTAAAGAGTGTGCTTTTGATATTCTGGCAAGCGCCTCCCCAACTGTGCACATCTATGCACCAAACATGGCAAATCCTTCATCCTGCAAAGCATCATATCATACTCAGAAGCTTTGAGATGGCGTGAGTATATTCATTTTGGGGTGAATACTCTTCCATGCTTCTCCCACCTGAGGACTGTGGATCTGTTGTTCTTCTTTCACATGTCCCTTCAAAGAGACAGAAGGCACACTCACTCTATCTCTCTGCAAGCATCTATGCTTTGACACTTTTATCTTGCAGTTTTCCTTCCAAAGCCCGCACCCCCTTCACCACAAATACAGGCCAACCATTCCTCAATGCTCATTCACTCTTGTCATTCCAGTCCGCCACTCTATAGGCTGATAAAAAAACAACAAGAAGTAGTTCAGCAAACAGATTTAAAGTCTCTCTGTAGATTTATCTTCAAACTGCTGCCCTCTAGTAATGCTACATGGCAACTGCAGCATAATAATAGGATTGAGAAAGGGGCTGTCCTATGCAAATAATGTTCTCCCATGATTACTTTGCTGAGCTTCCTCTGTGATGTTGTGATACGGCCTTCAAAACATGGGCTTCAGCAGATTTCCAAAGTTGCCAAACTGTCTTAGGCTAAGGGGTTTTCCACTCAAAGGCCTACATATAAGGACCCCACCCTCATTTAGCAGGGTCCAGAATTACCTGCAGTAATCCTCTATACAGAACTTGGGCGTTCGTGGGCTTATGGTAAAAGCTGCAGACTATGAATGGGGTGTTTAAAATCCCAGTCCCAAAGCCCTGGCCTCGCTGCACAGCACAGCACAGCACAGCACAGCACAGCACAGCACAGCAAAGCAAAGCAAACGGATGGCACCCACCTCACACAATACAGCTTAGTTTTGCCCCTCTTTGGGCCTTATTTCTCTTCTCCAAAACACCAATTTGAGGAAAAAAACAATACATTGATTAATGAAGATAAGGCTTTGCTCCTATTGTAGCTACTTGAGCAAAAGGAGGGAGAGGGAAGGTGGGGTGGAGGGGGCAAGATTTCTAAATGTGGGCTAACAATGCAAACAAAAATACTTACATTATTCCTGAAATTGTTAAAGTAAAAATAACCTTTAGAAATAAAAAAAATCAAATGACTTATTTTTTTCCACCTAAAAGTACTTTGGAGGCGCTGGCTGGATTCGAACCCCTATATAGGGATAGCCTACTGCACCAGAGGCACTAGACCTTGCCACTGAGCCATAGCTCCTGGATGGGTTTTGACTGTGCCACAGAACCTATCAGCAACATAAAGGTTGTGATGTCATTGCTTATGGCTTCCACTGCACAGGACACTTCATATCCATGATATAGGGAAGTTTTGACAAGCTAAAGACATGGAAGCCAGTGTGGTCCAGTGGGTAAGTTCCTGACTTCCACCCAGACAACCAGGGTTAAAATCCCGGGCTCCGCACCAGGTGACTGATGGCGGCAAAGAAGAGGTAAGTCGGAGATGGCTGGTAAATTGGTAAGTAGTACATCTGTCTGTCTGTCTGTGTATAGAGCATGGCTGGACTTGTGAATGGTGGATTGCAAAGTGGTTGGTAAGTGTGTATGTGCAGAGAGAGCAAGGATAGGTGCAGGCTGTGTCAGAGGGCGGGAATAGAGGGAGCACATGAGGTGGAGGGCGGAGCAAGAAGAGCAGGCTAAGAGAGGTGCAGATAGAGGGGGAGTAGGCGGAGCCTAGGAGGATAGCAGGGGTGGTTGAGGAGAAGAGTAAGAAGGGGAGGGGGAGTAGGGGGATAGCAGAGGTAGGTGGTGGGAGATAGAGGAGAAAGGGGGACGTAGATGGAGCAGGGGGAGAGAGCAAGAGGGGGTGGTGTGGCAGTGATTCAGGAGAAGAAGGGGTGTAGGAGGAGTCTAGGCCAGTGCGCAAGAGGGGGTGCAGGAGAGGAAGCATAGCGCAGCCCATGCTGGCAAACAAGCAGAGTGCCCCACCCACAAACGGGGTGATTACAAAGGAGGGGGGTTTTGGTGACGGACCCCATAATTTTTATGCCACCCCCCCCCCCCCAAGCTCCAGTGTGGTGGTAGTAAAGGGGGAGGGGGGAGTAAATTTGGGGGTGCAATGTCAAAAGGGGTGTTGGGGTGCATTATTACAGGGGTGCTAGGAGGCGCAGAATGATGCAGCATGTGTTTTTTCGGGAGTGCTATGTACTTTCTTGTTTATTGCGCCCTTTCTTTCGAGCGGGGGTACCACGAAAGGCTAGGGGCAAAGGGGGGAGTGGAGGACTTGGGGTTCAGGTTTCAGGCACTTTCTATTACCAGCCAAAATGGAACCTTGCACACAGGCCTACTGTGGTTATAGTATTGAGAGGGGAAACAAGGAACCTGTGTTAGGATTCTTGGGAGATGGTCTGCCCATGATTTCTTTGCCCCGGTGCAGGACATGTTATAAGGTGTCTTGTGGTGGTTTTTCTAGACCTCATAATCCCAAAAGAGTGCCTGACATTTCGGCTGTAAGGACACTTCTAAAGAGTGTGCTTTTGATATTCTGGCAAGCGCCTCCCCAACTGTGCACATCTATGCACCAAACATGGCAAATCCTTCATCCTGCAAAGCATCATATCATACTCAGAAGCTTTGAGATGGCGTGAGTATATTCATTTTGGGGTGAATACTCTTCACATGCTTCTCCCACCTGAGGACTGTGGATCTGTTGTTCTTCTTTCACATGTCCCTTCAAAGAGACAGAAGGCACACTCACTCTATCTCTCTGCAAGCATCTATGCTTTGACACTTTTATCTTGCAGTTTTCCTTCCAAAGCCCGCACCCCCTTCACCACAAATACAGGCCAACCATTCCTCAATGCTCATTCACTCTTGTCATTCCAGTCCGCCACTCTATAGGCTGATAAAAAAACAACAAGAACAAGAAGTAGTTCAGCAAACAGATTTAAAGTCTCTCTGTAGATTTATCTTCAAACTGCTGCCCTCTAGTAATGCTACATGGCAACTGCAGCATAATAATAGGATTGAGAAAGGGGCTGTCCAATGCAAATAATGTTCTCCCATGATTACTTTGCTGAGCTTCCTCTGTGATGTTGTGATACGGCCTTCAAAACATGGGCTTCAGCAGATTTCCAAAGTTGCCAAACTGTCTTAGGCTAAGGGGTTTTCCACTCAAAGGCCTACATATAAGGACCCCACCCTCATTTAGCAGGGTCCAGAATTACCTGCAGTAATCCTCTATACAGAACTTGGGCGTTCGTGGGCTTATGGTAAAAGCTGCAGACTATGAATGGGGTGTTTAAAATCCCAGTCCCAAAGCCCTGGCCTGGCTGCACAGCACAGCACAGCACAGCAAAGCAAAGCAAACGGATGGCACCCACCTCACACAATACAGCTTAGTTTTGCCCCTCTTTGGGCCTTATTTCTCTTCTCCAAAACACCAATTTGAGGAAAAAAACAATACATTGATTAATGAAGATAAGGCTTTGCTCCTATTGTAGCTACTTGAGCAAAAGGAGGGAGAGGGAAGGTGGGGTGGAGGGGGCAAGATTTCTAAATGTGGGCTAACAATGCAAACAAAAATACTTACATTATTCCTGAAATTGTTAAAGTAAAAATAACCTTTAGAAATAAAAAAAATCAAATGACTTATTTTTTTCCACCTAAAAGTACTTTGGAGGCGCTGGCTGGATTCAAACCCCTATATAGGGATAGCCTACTGCACCAGAGGCACTAGACCTTGCCACTGAGCCATAGCTCCTGGATGGGTTTTGACTGTGCCACAGAACCTATCAGCAACATAAAGGTTGTGATGTCATTGCTTATGGCTTCCACTGCACAGGACACTTCATATCCATGATATAGGGAAGTTTTGACAAGCTAAAGACATGGAAGCCAGTGTGGTCCAGTGGGTAAGTTCCTGACTTCCACCCAGACAACCAGGGTTCGAATCCCGGGCTCGGCACCAGGTGACTGATGGCGGCAAAGAAGACGGCAAAGAAGAGGTAAGTCGGAGATGGCTGGTAAATTGGTAAGTAGTACATCTGTCTGTCTGTCTGTGTATAGAGCATGGCTGGACTTGTGAATGGTGGATTGCAAAGTGGTTGGAAAGTGTGTATGTGCAGAGAGAGCAAGGATAGGTGCAGGCTGTGTCAGAGGGCGGGAATAGAGGGAGCACATGAGGTGGAGGGCGGAGCAAGAAGAGCAGGCTAAGAGAGGTGCAGATAGAGGGGGAGTAGGCGGAGCCTAGGAGGATAGCAGGGGTGGTTGAGGAGAAGAGTAAGAAGGGTAGAGTGGGAGAAGGGGGATAGCAGAGGTAGGTGGTGGGAGTTAGAGGAGAAAGGGGGACGTAGATGGAGCAGGGGGAGAGAGTAAGAGGGGGTGGTGTGGCAGTGATTCAGGAGAAGAAGGGGTGTAGGAGGAGTCTAGGCCGGGGTGCAGGAGAGGAAGCATAGGGCAGCGCAGCCCATGCTGGCAAACAAGCAGAGTGCCCCACCCACAAACGGGGTGATTACAAAGGAGGGGGGTTTTGGTGACGGACCCCATCATTTTTACGCCACCCCCCCCCCCAAGCTCCAGTGTGGTGGTAGTAAAGGGGAAGGGGGGGAGTAAATTTGGGGGTGCAGTGTCAAAAGGGGAGTTGGGGTGCATTATTACAGGGGTGCTAGGAGGCGCAGAATGATGCAGCATGTGTTTTTTCGGGAGTGCTATTTACTTTCTTGTTTATTGCGCCCTTTCTTTCGAGCGGGGGTACCACGAAAGGCTAGGGGCAAAGGGGGGAGTGGAGGACTTGGGGTTCAGGTTTCAGGCACTTTCTATTACCAGCCAAAAGGGAACCTCGCACACAGGCCTACTGTGGTTATGGTATTGAGAGGGTAAGCAAGGAACCTGTGTTAGGATTCTTGGGAGATGGTCTGCCCATGATTTCTTTGCCCCGGTGCAGGACATGTTATAAGGTGTCTTGTGGTGGTTTTTCTAGACCTCATAATCCCAAAAGAGTGCCTGACATTTCGGCTGTAAGGACACTTCTAAAGAGTGTGCTTTTGATATTCTGGCAAGCGCCTCCCCAACTGTGCACATCTATGCACCAAACATGGCAAATCCTTCATCCTGCAAAGCATCATATCATACTCAGAAGCTTTGAGATGGCGTGAGTATATTCATTTTGGGGTGAATACTCTTCCATGCTTCTCCCACCTGAGGACTGTGGATCTGTTGTTCTTCTTTCACATGTCCCTTCAAAGAGACAGAAGGCACACTCACTCTATCTCTCTGCAAGCATCTATGCTTTGACACTTTTATCTTGCAGTTTTCCTTCCAAAGCCCGCACCCCCTTCACCACAAATACAGGCCAACCATTCCTCAATGCTCATTCACTCTTGTCATTCCAGTCCGCCACTCTATAGGCTGATAAAAAAACAACAAGAACAAGAAGTAGTTCAGCAAACAGATTTAAAGTCTATCTGTAGATTTATCTTCAAACTGCTGCCCTCTAGTAATGCTACATGGCAACTGCAGCATAATAATAGGATTGAGAAAGGGGCTGTCCTATGCAAATAATGTTCTCCCATGATTACTTTGCTGAGCTTCCTCTGTGATGTTGTGATACGGCCTTCAAAACATGGGCTTCAGCAGATTTCCAAAGTTGCCAAACTGTCTTAGGCTAAGGGGTTTTCCACTCAAAGGCCTACATATAAGGACCCCACCCTCATTTAGCAGGGTCCAGAATTACCTGCAGTAACCCTCTATACAGAACTTGGGCGTTCGTGGGCTTATGGTAAAAGCTGCAGACTATGAATGGGGTGTTTAAAATCCCAGTCCCAAAGCCCTGGCCTGGCTGCACAGCACAGCACAGCACAGCAAAGCAAACGGATGGCACCCACCTCACACAATACAGCTTAGTTTTGCCCCTCTTTGGGCCTTATTTCTCTTCTCCAAAACACCAATTTGAGGAAAAAAACAATACATTGATTAAGGAAGATAAGGCTTTGCTCCTATTGTAGCTACTTGAGCAAAAGGAGGGAGAGGGAAGGTGGGGTGGAGGGGGCAAGATTTCTAAATGTGGGCTAACAATGCAAACAAAAATACTTACATTATTCCTGAAATTGTTAAAGTAAAAATAACCTTTCGAAATAAAAAAAATCAAATGACTTATTTTTTTCCACCTAAAAGTACTTTGGAGGCGCTGGCTGGATTCGAACCCCTATATAGGGATAGCCTACTGCACCAGAGGCACTAGACCTTGCCACTGAGCCATAGCTCCTGGATGGGTTTTGACTGTGCCACAGAACCTATCAGCAACATAAAGGTTGTGATGTCATTGCTTATGGCTTCCACTGCACAGGACACTTCATATCCATGATATAGGGAAGTTTTGACAAGCTAAAGACATGGAAGCCAGTGTGGTCCAGTGGGTAAGTTCCTGACTTCCACCCAGACAACCAGGGTTCGAATCACGGGCTCGGCACCAGGTGACTGATGGCGGCAAAGAAGAGATAAGTCGGAGATGGCTGGTAAATTGGTAAGTAGTACATCTGTCTGTCTGTCTGTGTATAGAGCATGGCTAGACTTGTGAATGGTGGATTGCAAAGTGGTTGGTAAGTGTGTATGTGCAGAGAGAGCAAGGATAGGTGCAGGCTGTGTCAGAGGGCGGGAATAGAGGGAGCACATGAGGTGGAGGGCGGAGCAAGAAGAGCAGGCTAAGAGAGGAGCAGATAGAGGGGGAGTAGGCGGAGCCTAGGAGGATAGCAGGGGTGGTTGAGGAGAAGAGTAAGAAGGGGAGGGGGAGTAGGGGGCAAGCAGAGGTAGGTGGTGGGAGTTAGAGGAGAAAGGGGGACGTAGATGGAGCAGGGGGAGAGAGCAAGAGGGGGTGGTGTGGCAGTGATTCAGGAGAAGAAGGGGTGTAGGAGGAGTCTAGGCCAGTGCGCAAGAGGGGGTGCAGGAGAGGAAGCATAGGGCAGCGCAGCCCATGCTGGCAAACAAGCAGAGTGCCCCACCCACAAACAGGGTGATTACAAAGGAGGGGGGTTTTGGTGACGGACCCCATCATTTTTATACCACCCCCCCCCCCAAGCTCCAGTGTGGTGGTAGTAAAGGGGGAGGGGGGAGTAAATTTGGGGGTGCAGTGTCAAAAGGGGTGTTGGGGTGCATTATTACAGGGGTGCTAGGAGGCGCAGAATGATGCAGCATGTGTTTTTTCGGGAGTGCTATGTACTTTCTTGTTTATTGCGCCCTTTCTTTCGAGCGGGGGTACCACGAAAGGCTAGGGGCAAAGGGGGGAGTGGAGGACTTGGGGTTCAGGTTTCAGGCACTTTCTATTACCAGCCAAAAGGGAACCTCGCACACAGGCCTACTGTGGTTATGGTATTGAGAGGGGAAACAAGGAACCTGTGTTAGGATTCTTGGGAGATGGTCTGCCGATGATTTCTTTGAACCGGTGCAGGACATGTTATAAGGTGTCTTGTGGTGGTTTTTCTAGACCTCATAATCCCAAAAGAGTGCCTGACATTTCGGCTGTAAGGACACTTCTAAAGAGTGTGCTTTTGATATTCTGGCAAGCGCCTCCCCAACTGTGCACATCTATGCACCAAACATGGCAAATCCTTCATCCTGCAAAGCATCATATCATACTCAGAAGCTTTGAGATGGCGTGAGTATATTCATTTTGGGGTGAATACTCTTCCATGCTTCTCCCACCTGAGGACTGTGGATCTGTTGTTCTTCTTTCACATGTCCCTTCAAAGAGACAGAAGGCACACTCACTCTATCTCTCTGCAAGCATCTATGCTTTGACACTTTTATCTTGCAGTTTTCCTTCCAAAGCCCGCACCCCCTTCACCACAAATACAGGCCAACCATTCCTCAATGCTCATTCACTCTTGTCATTCCAGTCCGCCACTCTATAGGCTGATAAAAAAACAACAAGAAGTAGTTCAGCAAACAGATTTAAAGTCTCTCTGTAGATTTATCTTCAAACTGCTGCCCTCTAGTAATGCTACATGGCAACTGCAGCATAATAATAGGATTGAGAAAGGGGCTGTCCTATGCAAATAATGTTCTCCCATGATTACTTTGCTGAGCTTCCTCTGTGATGTTGTGATACGGCCTTCAAAACATGGGCTTCAGCAGATTTCCAAAGTTGCCAAACTGTCTTAGGCTAAGGGGTTTTCCACTCAAAGGCCTACATATAAGGACCCCACCCTCATTTAGCAGGGTCCAGAATTACCTGCAGTAATCCTCTATACAGAACTTGGGCGTTCGTGGGCTTATGGTAAAAGCTGCAGACTATGAATGGGGTGTTTAAAATCCCAGTCCCAAAGCCCTGGCCTCGCTGCACAGCACAGCACAGCACAGCACAGCACAGCACAGCAAAGCAAAGCAAACGGATGGCACCCACCTCACACAATACAGCTTAGTTTTGCCCCTCTTTGGGCCTTATTTCTCTTCTCCAAAACACCAATTTGAGGAAAAAAACAATACATTGATTAATGAAGATAAGGCTTTGCTCCTATTGTAGCTACTTGAGCAAAAGGAGGGAGAGGGAAGGTGGGGTGGAGGGGGCAAGATTTCTAAATGTGGGCTAACAATGCAAACAAAAATACTTACATTATTCCTGAAATTGTTAAAGTAAAAATAACCTTTAGAAATAAAAAAAATCAAATGACTTATTTTTTTCCACCTAAAAGTACTTTGGAGGCGCTGGCTGGATTCGAACCCCTATATAGGGATAGCCTACTGCACCAGAGGCACTAGACCTTGCCACTGAGCCATAGCTCCTGGATGGGTTTTGACTGTGCCACAGAACCTATCAGCAACATAAAGGTTGTGATGTCATTGCTTATGGCTTCCACTGCACAGGACACTTCATATCCATGATATAGGGAAGTTTTGACAAGCTAAAGACATGGAAGCCAGTGTGGTCCAGTGGGTAAGTTCCTGACTTCCACCCAGACAACCAGGGTTAAAATCCCGGGCTCCGCACCAGGTGACTGATGGCGGCAAAGAAGAGGTAAGTCGGAGATGGCTGGTAAATTGGTAAGTAGTACATCTGTCTGTCTGTCTGTCTGTCTGTCTGTGTATAGAGCATGGCTGGACTTGTGAATGGTGGATTGCAAAGTGGTTGGTAAGTGTGTATGTGCAGAGAGAGCAAGGATAGGTGCAGGCTGTGTCAGAGGGCGGGAATAGAGGGAGCACATGAGGTGGAGGGCGGAGCAAGAAGAGCAGGCTAAGAGAGGTGCAGATAGAGGGGGAGTAGGCGGAGCCTAGGAGGATAGCAGGGGTGGTTGAGGAGAAGAGTAAGAAGGGGAGGGGGAGTAGGGGGATAGCAGAGGTAGGTGGTGGGAGATAGAGGAGAAAGGGGGACGTAGATGGAGCAGGGGGAGAGAGCAAGAGGGGGTGGTGTGGCAGTGATTCAGGAGAAGAAGGGGTGTAGGAGGAGTCTAGGCCAGTGCGCAAGAGGGGGTGCAGGAGAGGAAGCATAGCGCAGCCCATGCTGGCAAACAAGCAGAGTGCCCCACCCACAAACGGGGTGATTACAAAGGAGGGGGGTTTTGGTGACGGACCCCATAATTTTTATGCCACCCCCCCCCCCAAGCTCCAGTGTGGTGGTAGTAAAGGGGGAGGGGGGAGTAAATTTGGGGGTGCAATGTCAAAAGGGGTGTTGGGGTGCATTATTACAGGGGTGCTAGGAGGCGCAGAATGATGCAGCATGTGTTTTTTCGGGAGTGCTATGTACTTTCTTGTTTATTGCGCCCTTTCTTTCGAGCGGGGGTACCACGAAAGGCTAGGGGCAAAGGGGGGAGTGGAGGACTTGGGGTTCAGGTTTCAGGCACTTTCTATTACCAGCCAAAATGGAACCTTGCACACAGGCCTACTGTGGTTATAGTATTGAGAGGGGAAACAAGGAACCTGTGTTAGGATTCTTGGGAGATGGTCTGCCCATGATTTCTTTGCCCCGGTGCAGGACATGTTATAAGGTGTCTTGTGGTGGTTTTTCTAGACCTCATAATCCCAAAAGAGTGCCTGACATTTCGGCTGTAAGGACACTTCTAAAGAGTGTGCTTTTGATATTCTGGCAAGCGCCTCCCCAACTGTGCACATCTATGCACCAAACATGGCAAATCCTTCATCCTGCAAAGCATCATATCATACTCAGAAGCTTTGAGATGGCGTGAGTATATTCATTTTGGGGTGAATACTCTTCACATGCTTCTCCCACCTGAGGACTGTGGATCTGTTGTTCTTCTTTCACATGTCCCTTCAAAGAGACAGAAGGCACACTCACTCTATCTCTCTGCAAGCATCTATGCTTTGACACTTTTATCTTGCAGTTTTCCTTCCAAAGCCCGCACCCCCTTCACCACAAATACAGGCCAACCATTCCTCAATGCTCATTCACTCTTGTCATTCCAGTCCGCCACTCTATAGGCTGATAAAAAAACAACAAGAACAAGAAGTAGTTCAGCAAACAGATTTAAAGTCTCTCTGTAGATTTATCTTCAAACTGCTGCCCTCTAGTAATGCTACATGGCAACTGCAGCATAATAATAGGATTGAGAAAGGGGCTGTCCAATGCAAATAATGTTCTCCCATGATTACTTTGCTGAGCTTCCTCTGTGATGTTGTGATACGGCCTTCAAAACATGGGCTTCAGCAGATTTCCAAAGTTGCCAAACTGTCTTAGGCTAAGGGGTTTTCCACTCAAAGGCCTACATATAAGGACCCCACCCTCATTTAGCAGGGTCCAGAATTACCTGCAGTAATCCTCTATACAGAACTTGGGCGTTCGTGGGCTTATGGTAAAAGCTGCAGACTATGAATGGGGTGTTTAAAATCCCAGTCCCAAAGCCCTGGCCTGGCTGCACAGCACAGCACAGCACAGCAAAGCAAAGCAAACGGATGGCACCCACCTCACACAATACAGCTTAGTTTTGCCCCTCTTTGGGCCTTATTTCTCTTCTCCAAAACACCAATTTGAGGAAAAAAACAATACATTGATTAATGAAGATAAGGCTTTGCTCCTATTGTAGCTACTTGAGCAAAAGGAGGGAGAGGGAAGGTGGGGTGGAGGGGGCAAGATTTCTAAATGTGGGCTAACAATGCAAACAAAAATACTTACATTATTCCTGAAATTGTTAAAGTAAAAATAACCTTTAGAAATAAAAAAAATCAAATGACTTATTTTTTTCCACCTAAAAGTACTTTGGAGGCGCTGGCTGGATTCAAACCCCTATATAGGGATAGCCTACTGCACCAGAGGCACTAGACCTTGCCACTGAGCCATAGCTCCTGGATGGGTTTTGACTGTGCCACAGAACCTATCAGCAACATAAAGGTTGTGATGTCATTGCTTATGGCTTCCACTGCACAGGACACTTCATATCCATGATATAGGGAAGTTTTGACAAGCTAAAGACATGGAAGCCAGTGTGGTCCAGTGGGTAAGTTCCTGACTTCCACCCAGACAACCAGGGTTCGAATCCCGGGCTCGGCACCAGGTGACTGATGGCGGCAAAGAAGACGGCAAAGAAGAGGTAAGTCGGAGATGGCTGGTAAATTGGTAAGTAGTACATCTGTCTGTCTGTCTGTGTATAGAGCATGGCTGGACTTGTGAATGGTGGATTGCAAAGAGGTTGGAAAGTGTGTATGTGCAGAGAGAGCAAGGATAGGTGCAGGCTGTGTCAGAGGGCGGGAATAGAGGGAGCACATGAGGTGGAGGGCGGAGCAAGAAGAGCAGGCTAAGAGAGGTGCAGATAGAGGGGGAGTAGGCGGAGCCTAGGAGGATAGCAGGGGTGGTTGAGGAGAAGAGTAAGAAGGGTAGAGTGGGAGAAGGGGGATAGCAGAGGTAGGTGGTGGGAGTTAGAGGAGAAAGGGGGACGTAGATGGAGCAGGGGGAGAGAGTAAGAGGGGGTGGTGTGGCAGTGATTCAGGAGAAGAAGGGGTGTAGGAGGAGTCTAGGCCGGGGTGCAGGAGAGGAAGCATAGGGCAGCGCAGCCCATGCTGGCAAACAAGCAGAGTGCCCCACCCACAAACGGGGTGATTACAAAGGAGGGGGGTTTTGGTGACGGACCCCATCATTTTTACGCCACCCCCCCCCCAAGCTCCAGTGTGGTGGTAGTAAAGGGGAAGGGGGGGAGTAAATTTGGGGGTGCAGTGTCAAAAGGGGAGTTGGGGTGCATTATTACAGGGGTGCTAGGAGGCGCAGAATGATGCAGCATGTGTTTTTTCGGGAGTGCTATTTACTTTCTTGTTTATTGCGCCCTTTCTTTCGAGCGGGGGTACCACGAAAGGCTAGGGGCAAAGGGGGGAGTGGAGGACTTGGGGTTCAGGTTTCAGGCACTTTCTATTACCAGCCAAAAGGGAACCTCGCACACAGGCCTACTGTGGTTATGGTATTGAGAGGGTAAGCAAGGAACCTGTGTTAGGATTCTTGGGAGATGGTCTGCCCATGATTTCTTTGCCCCGGTGCAGGACATGTTATAAGGTGTCTTGTGGTGGTTTTTCTAGACCTCATAATCCCAAAAGAGTGCCTGACATTTCGGCTGTAAGGACACTTCTAAAGAGTGTGCTTTTGATATTCTGGCAAGCGCCTCCCCAACTGTGCACATCTATGCACCAAACATGGCAAATCCTTCATCCTGCAAAGCATCATATCATACTCAGAAGCTTTGAGATGGCGTGAGTATATTCATTTTGGGGTGAATACTCTTCCATGCTTCTCCCACCTGAGGACTGTGGATCTGTTGTTCTTCTTTCACATGTCCCTTCAAAGAGACAGAAGGCACACTCACTCTATCTCTCTGCAAGCATCTATGCTTTGACACTTTTATCTTGCAGTTTTCCTTCCAAAGCCCGCACCCCCTTCACCACAAATACAGGCCAACCATTCCTCAATGCTCATTCACTCTTGTCATTCCAGTCCGCCACTCTATAGGCTGATAAAAAAACAACAAGAACAAGAAGTAGTTCAGCAAACAGATTTAAAGTCTATCTGTAGATTTATCTTCAAACTGCTGCCCTCTAGTAATGCTACATGGCAACTGCAGCATAATAATAGGATTGAGAAAGGGGCTGTCCTATGCAAATAATGTTCTCCCATGATTACTTTGCTGAGCTTCCTCTGTGATGTTGTGATACGGCCTTCAAAACATGGGCTTCAGCAGATTTCCAAAGTTGCCAAACTGTCTTAGGCTAAGGGGTTTTCCACTCAAAGGCCTACATATAAGGACCCCACCCTCATTTAGCAGGGTCCAGAATTACCTGCAGTAATCCTCTATACAGAACTTGGGCGTTCGTGGGCTTATGGTAAAAGCTGCAGACTATGAATGGGGTGTTTAAAATCCCAGTCCCAAAGCCCTGGCCTGGCTGCACAGCACAGCACAGCACAGCAAAGCAAACGGATGGCACCCACCTCACACAATACAGCTTAGTTTTGCCCCTCTTTGGGCCTTATTTCTCTTCTCCAAAACACCAATTTGAGGAAAAAAACAATACATTGATTAAGGAAGATAAGGCTTTGCTCCTATTGTAGCTACTTGAGCAAAAGGAGGGAGAGGGAAGGTGGGGTGGAGGGGGCAAGATTTCTAAATGTGGGCTAACAATGCAAACAAAAATACTTACATTATTCCTGAAATTGTTAAAGTAAAAATAACCTTTCGAAATAAAAAAAATCAAATGACTTATTTTTTTCCACCTAAAAGTACTTTGGAGGCGCTGGCTGGATTCGAACCCCTATATAGGGATAGCCTACTGCACCAGAGGCACTAGACCTTGCCACTGAGCCATAGCTCCTGGATGGGTTTTGACTGTGCCACAGAACCTATCAGCAACATAAAGGTTGTGATGTCATTGCTTATGGCTTCCACTGCACAGGACACTTCATATCCATGATATAGGGAAGTTTTGACAAGCTAAAGACATGGAAGCCAGTGTGGTCCAGTGGGTAAGTTCCTGACTTCCACCCAGACAACCAGGGTTCGAATCACGGGCTCGGCACCAGGTGACTGATGGCGGCAAAGAAGAGATAAGTCGGAGATGGCTGGTAAATTGGTAAGTAGTACATCTGTCTGTCTGTCTGTGTATAGAGCATGGCTAGACTTGTGAATGGTGGATTGCAAAGTGGTTGGTAAGTGTGTATGTGCAGAGAGAGCAAGGATAGGTGCAGGCTGTGTCAGAGGGCGGGAATAGAGGGAGCACATGAGGTGGAGGGCGGAGCAAGAAGAGCAGGCTAAGAGAGGAGCAGATAGAGGGGGAGTAGGCGGAGCCTAGGAGGATAGCAGGGGTGGTTGAGGAGAAGAGTAAGAAGGGGAGGGGGAGTAGGGGGCAAGCAGAGGTAGGTGGTGGGAGTTAGAGGAGAAAGGGGGACGTAGATGGAGCAGGGGGAGAGAGCAAGAGGGGGTGGTGTGGCAGTGATTCAGGAGAAGAAGGGGTGTAGGAGGAGTCTAGGCCAGTGCGCAAGAGGGGGTGCAGGAGAGGAAGCATAGGGCAGCGCAGCCCATGCTGGCAAACAAGCAGAGTGCCCCACCCACAAACAGGGTGATTACAAAGGAGGGGGGTTTTGGTGACGGACCCCATCATTTTTATACCACCCCCCCCCCAAGCTCCAGTGTGGTGGTAGTAAAGGGGGAGGGGGGAGTAAATTTGGGGGTGCAGTGTCAAAAGGGGTGTTGGGGTGCATTATTACAGGGGTGCTAGGAGGCGCAGAATGATGCAGCATGTGTTTTTTCGGGAGTGCTATGTACTTTCTTGTTTATTGCGCCCTTTCTTTCGAGCGGGGGTACCACGAAAGGCTAGGGGCAAAGGGGGGAGTGGAGGACTTGGGGTTCAGGTTTCAGGCACTTTCTATTACCAGCCAAAAGGGAACCTCGCACACAGGCCTACTGTGGTTATGGTATTGAGAGGGGAAACAAGGAACCTGTGTTAGGATTCTTGGGAGATGGTCTGCCGATGATTTCTTTGAACCGGTGCAGGACATGTTATAAGGTGTCTTGTGGTGGTTTTTCTAGACCTCATAATCCCAAAAGAGTGCCTGACATTTCGGCTGTAAGGACACTTCTAAAGAGTGTGCTTTTGATATTCTGGCAAGCGCCTCCCCAACTGTGCACATCTATGCACCAAACATGGCAAATCCTTCATCCTGCAAAGCATCATATCATACTCAGAAGCTTTGAGATGGCGTGAGTATATTCATTTTGGGGTGAATACTCTTCCATGCTTCTCCCACCTGAGGACTGTGGATCTGTTGTTCTTCTTTCACATGTCCCTTCAAAGAGACAGAAGGCACACTCACTCTATCTCTCTGCAAGCATCTATGCTTTGACACTTTTATCTTGCAGTTTTCCTTCCAAAGCCCGCACCCCCTTCACCACAAATACAGGCCAACCATTCCTCAATGCTCATTCACTCTTGTCATTCCAGTCCGCCACTCTATAGGCTGATAAAAAAACAACAAGAAGTAGTTCAGCAAACAGATTTAAAGTCTCTCTGTAGATTTATCTTCAAACTGCTGCCCTCTAGTAATGCTACATGGCAACTGCAGCATAATAATAGGATTGAGAAAGGGGCTGTCCTATGCAAATAATGTTCTCCCATGATTACTTTGCTGAGCTTCCTCTGTGATGTTGTGATACGGCCTTCAAAACATGGGCTTCAGCAGATTTCCAAAGTTGCCAAACTGTCTTAGGCTAAGGGGTTTTCCACTCAAAGGCCTACATATAAGGACCCCACCCTCATTTAGCAGGGTCCAGAATTACCTGCAGTAATCCTCTATACAGAACTTGGGCGTTCGTGGGCTTATGGTAAAAGCTGCAGACTATGAATGGGGTGTTTAAAATCCCAGTCCCAAAGCCCTGGCCTCGCTGCACAGCACAGCACAGCACAGCACAGCACAGCACAGCAAAGCAAAGCAAACGGATGGCACCCACCTCACACAATACAGCTTAGTTTTGCCCCTCTTTGGGCCTTATTTCTCTTCTCCAAAACACCAATTTGAGGAAAAAAACAATACATTGATTAATGAAGATAAGGCTTTGCTCCTATTGTAGCTACTTGAGCAAAAGGAGGGAGAGGGAAGGTGGGGTGGAGGGGGCAAGATTTCTAAATGTGGGCTAACAATGCAAACAAAAATACTTACATTATTCCTGAAATTGTTAAAGTAAAAATAACCTTTCGAAATAAAAAAAATCAAATGACTTATTTTTTTCCACCTAAAAGTACTTTGGAGGCGCTGGCTGGATTCGAACCCCTATATAGGGATAGCCTACTGCACCAGAGGCACTAGACCTTGCCACTGAGCCATAGCTCCTGGATGGGTTTTGACTGTGCCACAGAACCTATCAGCAACATAAAGGTTGTGATGTCATTGCTTATGGCTTCCACTGCACAGGACACTTCATATCCATGATATAGGGAAGTTTTGACAAGCTAAAGACATGGAAGCCAGTGTGGTCCAGTGGGTAAGTTCCTGACTTCCACCCAGACAACCAGGGTTAAAATCCCGGGCTCCGCACCAGGTGACTGATGGCGGCAAAGAAGAGGTAAGTCGGAGATGGCTGGTAAATTGGTAAGTAGTACATCTGTCTGTCTGTCTGTCTGTCTGTCTGTGTATAGAGCATGGCTGGACTTGTGAATGGTGGATTGCAAAGTGGTTGGTAAGTGTGTATGTGCAGAGAGAGCAAGGATAGGTGCAGGCTGTGTCAGAGGGCGGGAATAGAGGGAGCACATGAGGTGGAGGGCGGAGCAAGAAGAGCAGGCTAAGAGAGGTGCAGATAGAGGGGGAGTAGGCGGAGCCTAGGAGGATAGCAGGGGTGGTTGAGGAGAAGAGTAAGAAGGGGAGGGGGAGTAGGGGGATAGCAGAGGTAGGTGGTGGGAGATAGAGGAGAAAGGGGGACGTAGATGGAGCAGGGGGAGAGAGCAATAGGGGGTGGTGTGGCAGTGATTCAGGAGAAGAAGGGGTGTAGGAGGAGTCTAGGCCAGTGCGCAAGAGGGGGTGCAGGAGAGGAAGCATAGCGCAGCCCATGCTGGCAAACAAGCAGAGTGCCCCACCCACAAACGGGGTGATTACAAAGGAGGGGGGTTTTGGTGACGGACCCCATAATTTTTATGCCACCCCCCCCCCCCAAGCTCCAGTGTGGTGGTAGTAAAGGGGGAGGGGGGAGTAAATTTGGGGGTGCAATGTCAAAAGGGGTGTTGGGGTGCATTATTACAGGGGTGCTAGGAGGCGCAGAATGATGCAGCATGTGTTTTTTCGGGAGTGCTATGTACTTTCTTGTTTATTGCGCCCTTTCTTTCGAGCGGGGGTACCACGAAAGGCTAGGGGCAAAGGGGGGAGTGGAGGACTTGGGGTTCAGGTTTCAGGCACTTTCTATTACCAGCCAAAATGGAACCTTGCACACAGGCCTACTGTGGTTATAGTATTGAGAGGGGAAACAAGGAACCTGTGTTAGGATTCTTGGGAGATGGTCTGCCCATGATTTCTTTGCCCCGGTGCAGGACA